>NC_041053.1:12188049-12360549 GCF_900634775.1 Gouania willdenowi
AATAGCACATTTAATTTAGCAAACGGTTTTGACTATGCTCAACTATTCCCCTTTTGTCACGAAGTAAATGCAAATCCCACACTCCTTTGGACTTTAATCCACACGACGATCTGGGGTACGGCTGCGCGTCGAAACCTTAGAATACAGGTTTAAGTCCTTCGTTAACGCGTCATTTTTGGCCCTTACTGGCCTCTAGGGGGGAAATCACGAATATACGCTTAAGGGTCCCACAAAGTAGAATGGTCCTAGACCTACAGACCGTGGCCAAAAGAGGCGTTTTGCGCAATGGTAGGTGCATCTTGCCACGCGACGCCATGAACAAAGACCGCCACGTCCTATAACCCTTCCGCCGCCGGAAGTCCAGCCTGAAGTGTTTATGATGAGTGTTTTTGATGTCTCAGATGATGACTCTGCTTACTGATGACACCTACATATGTTTTTGTTGCTGTGCTGTGCTGACATTTATACCATGTGTGTTTTTGCTACTAGTGATATATATATATATATATATATATTCCATATTCATTGATTACCAATGATGTTAGTTGCTAAGGATATTTGATTTTATTGTGCAGATGGTCTTGTCTCACGTAATATTCATTATGTGTTCATGAGGTTCTTTGCCTTCTCCTCCTTTTTCTTGCTCCGACTTTGAGGGATGCCTGTGTCCCCTGGGAAAAAAATAATGCTTATATCCATAGTGTTATAACGGTGTCAATATCATTTGTCCTATGGACCATGAGGTTGCGCTAGAATTACACTAATTTTGATTAATGTTTTATGTGTTTTGGGCTGTGCTTTGCTAAAGTTAAACAACTTACTAACTAATTTCGTTTTTTTTGTGTTGGACTTTGTCCAAAAAGAGTGGATTGTGGGGGGCGAAATTATTAGTTCATATATTTTAATCCTTAAGCCTTGGGTAACTTTCCATTGTGTGATTTTCATGTCTTCAACTTTGCTGGGTCAGACTGCCTTGTTCAAAGCACACGATATCTCCCCAAAACAATAATCGCACAAGGACGCATAGGCACTCTGTGTGCGCACTCACATGCTCACACAGTCACATGTCACACATACACACGCCATACACATTCATTCACACACACAAACACAAACGCACACCCCTCCGTCTCTATGACAACCGGCAGATAACAGAACTGGTTGTTTAGACCCAAAGAAGAAACTGTTTTTCTTTTCCACCCTCTGTCCTCACCTCCTCCCTCTCCCTCTATCTCTATCTCCATGGGGGAGGAGGGAGGGGGACTGAGGGGAATATACGTGTTGGATCAGAACTGTATGTCACTGAATCATCGGACCTCCGGCCGGGACGGTCACTTCTTTTGTTCCATCTTGTACTTTTTTTCTTAGTTTAGAATAAACTTTTTTTTTATAAAATCATCAATGCTTCTCCTGGACTCCATCATTCAACCAGAGCAATAAATCATGTCTCCAAATGAGGTCAACCGCAAATTCAGCCGTAACACATTTATCTCCAAATAATCAATCAAAGTTTGTTTCAGCTCTTGAACTACTTCTGTATTGGTGAACAATGAAACATTTGCCCTCCAATATTTAAAGACGTTCTCCTTATTCAAATCAAGGTGTAAAATCACAGGTGCATGGTCACTCAGTGTTATTGTTCCTATTTGGCAGTCGGTTACTTTGTACATATGTTGCTGAGAGACGCAAAAGAAGTCTATTCTGTGCTTGGACACAGTATGACTGCGGGATCATTGTGTGTGATGTCAGGTTAGTTGTCGCCTTCCTTGTGTCTGGTCTTGGTCGCTGTTCCTACTCCCCTGTTTTGGATTTAAGTTTTGATTTTGGAATAAAAACCTGGATTGGTTCCAGGAACGATATGCTACGATCCTGCCTCCTTCTTTCCCTGCATTTGGGTCCACACCAACACCAAACCGTAACAATATACTGTCTACTATATACTACCAGTCAGTGTTGTGCTAGTTACTGATAAAAAGTAACTAGTCACTGTTACTAGTTACTTCATTCACAAAGTAACTCAGTTACTATTTTGATTACTTACACCAAAAAGTAATGCGTTACTGGAAAAAGTAACTTTTAAGTTACTTAGAATTAACGAGTGTATTATTTATTTTGGGTCATTTGTGTCTGTACAGCTTCATATTAGTGCTGTAATAATATAATTCACTGTTGATCAACTGCTATAAAACAACCATATATGATGTGCAGATAAAGCACAAAACAGCTGCTCCAAAATTAAAACTGTAATTTTTCAGCCTTAGCTGAAGTAAAGTAAGCTGTGCATATTCCATGTGTACATTCTGCTGTTGAAAATGCTTATGAAAATAAATGTGGAAAAAATTAATTCACAGTATTTTTCTCAGCTACACAATGCTAAACATATCAGGCTAATGAGCTGCTGTTAGCAGTGACTCAGCAGCAGCGACAGGCTGCTTATTTACAACAACATACCGTGCAATAGTTTGGCTGACCTGTCCCTAGATAACAGTCAGTCTGTTAAAATCCAGCCGCAGCGTTAGCTTAGCTTCACTGATGCATCTTTTGGAGACAAAAATAATGCGCGTATTTCCACTCTGAGAAGCACGTCCTGCTCTCGCATTGACTCGCCATGATTGGCGCACGTGATGTAAACAGAAACACGCTGACAATGCTTATTCTTCTGTTTTACCGTGTTTGGCACGGTGTCCCGCAAAAAAATGTAGCGCCACTGTAAACAGGAAGTACACTGCAGCTAGCAAAGTAACGGACAAACGCACCATATTGTAATGGTAACGGCGTTATTTCTTTAGAAAAATGTTGCGTTACAGTACTAGTTACTGTAAAAAGTGATGTTGGGGCGGTAACGCGTTACTTGTAACGCGTTTCCGCCCAACACTGCTACCAGTGTGATTAGGATGACGAGCGTTCCCACTGAAGTATACTTCCAAGTTTCCCAACATGCATTTCAAACCTACAATGATAAAAACCTGAATCACACAGAGGCTAAATATCTCTGATTCTCCACCTCTGAAAGTTCTGGAAACATTTTAAGTGAGAAAATGACCAAGTAGAATATCAACATGTGGTCATTTGATCTCAAACCCATGGAAACACATTTCATTCTAACATTTCAGAGATTTTTGGAGACCGGCCATTATGCTACTTCTGGTTAACTTCGAAAAAAAGAGCCTTATTTATAAAAGTGTTAAAAACTAACGGAAGCCAAGAAAAGAAGCTTTTGATTTTTAGCTTGAAGGAGCAATTTGAGTATGGGTGGTTGAGTATGACTAGTGTGCCCACCGTGCATACCGTGCAAAATGTCCCCATATAGTATACATCTGGTTATTTCTTATGTACTCATTATTTTTCATATATCTAATGTGAACGCACTACATACTCATTTTGATGTCAAACTATAAGCTGCTACTTTTTTCTCACGCTTTGATTCCTGCGGCTTGAACAATGACACGGCTAAATTGTGTTTTTTTTCCCAGTTTTTTAAGCTTCATTCACAAAATTGAACTCCATCACATTAGACCAGGTGGAACAATGAAATTGTTAACATTGAATTGTTTTTGCTCGCACGGAATCATCACTCATTTTGTCATGATGCACACTGCCTCATCATATATAGCCCGGAAATTACGGTAGTATGAGTAGTACATTAGTAGGACATTTAGAACAAAGTCAGTTTCTGTAAAATTAATGACTACGTTGTGAAAAGGAAATTCCAGTGGAAGTGGGAATGACTTGGAAAGTGGAGTAAAAACAAAATGTATTGCATTGTGTGCATGAGCTTGTGTGACTTTTTTTGGCCAGCGTCAGTGGCAGGAAAAACAAGTGTGAACTCAAAGATTGTTTGACCAATGATGTGTTTGGACTGTGACAGTGTGAGAAAAAGCCGACAGGTGGCCTGGCCTCACGCAGGCCCAGAAAAGCCAATCAGCAGGTGTGAGTCCCATACCTCAGGGGGTTGTGGGAGTGCTGAGCGACACAGACTGGGATGAGCCAGAGTGAGAGGGAAGAGCGAGACAAGAAGGAACATCTCAGCATGTAATAAGAGATTGCAAAACTCACTTTATCCTCACAACCTTAACCTGAACTGCATTATTTGACTTACGACAATATTTGCAATGGATTGGACTTGAATTGATCAGCCATTCCTCACTTCACTTCTGTTTATTTATCACCTTGGTTCCCAAAGTGGAAGAGGTTGGGAATTGAACGATTCCAACATTAGTGCTAATTTGTATTTCGATGTATGAATTATATAACAGTATGTACTATACAAGACACCAACAAAATCCAAGCAATAGTTGACAGGTAGTAACTATATTTATTTAATTTGGGGAAATCTTTCTAAATAATTTGACGATTGAGCAGGATTTTGGAAAAATTTGGTTTCTTTCAACAATTTGAGAGTAAAAATGACTTTCAATGTGTTCTACAAGGATGGGAAAACTGCTAACCCCTGTAAATATTGTAGTGTTTCATTGAATTTGTGACAAATTCAATGAAACTGTTACTGTACTTGAATAATTGTAAAGTTCTACTTCCAAAAAAATCTGTTGCGCAATTCTTCTTCACAATGTAAATGGTGAAGCGACACTGCACCCAGCAGTTCATCTATGGTACTGCAGCAAAAATGAAGCAGAAAGCAGCCGCCGGCCTGATTTTATCATGAATTTACAACATTAATCTACTACTGAGGATTTTTAACAACGAGGTTAGCCTCCGAGAGCTGATTGTGTCTGAAAAAAAGGAAGAAAAAATAAGGGCGGAGCTCCTTTCTTCTTGTAAATAGGATGTAATATTTAATTTTTTTTTACAGCAGTTTTACTGTGTTTTGGACTAAATTCTAGGCTTCATTGGACTTTTGAATGTCTTAGGTAGATTTTGAGAACACTTTTGATAGAATATTGGGATTCCGTAAGACATGGCATTGCTTTAAAGTTGAGCAGTGCTGTCTTGTTTATGTCGCCAATTTTTTTTTCCAAGTTTAACAAAATAATTAACTGTTTGCTGTGATGGTTGTGTCTTAGAATAGTTTATATGGTTAAAAACAGAAGATTCTAAGTTTTCAAATGGTATGTGATACTTGTGATTTAACGTGTATTTGAGAAGCATTTAATCTCTTAACAGCGTGAATGAGTGAGAACATGCATTTTGACCCATAGTCAGGACGTTGGATGTTAAGGGGTTACGACGCATCGACGCAAATTTTTTTAGTCAACATTATCAATTATGTTTTTACATTATTTTTTTGCATTATTGTACATGTTACACTCATTGTGGTTGGCACAAATCTTTAGATTCTGTTTTTTCTTTTGCCACCCCTGTGGCATGATGACACACTTCACTGCAGCTCAAATGTCACCCGTGTGGATCGGATTCTAATCTCTGCTTTGGTTCATAACTTTTTTAATTCCCTGGGCCGAAGACAGCAGTAACACGCTGATCTCAGCAGTGTAACACTTTAGGAACATGCAATCTGTTCTCGCCCACGCTCCTGCAGTGCACAATGTGTGGGAGCATGTTTATGTATGTGTGAATCTGATGTGGCTCTCACATGGACATGAATCTCAGTCTGTCATAATACTCTGACCAAAAAAAATACTTCATTGTCCTGCATACTTTAATATATGTTAGCAAGAGTACAATAAATGCAAGGCTGATTGAAGGCTTATTTAGTCACCTTTTTCATAAGTAAATTAAAGCTTATAAGTATGGCTGTTTCCGCAAAAAAAACTCAATTATGAGTTAGTACAGTCATAATTATGAGAAAGAAAGTCATAATTATTTGATGAAAAGTCATAATTATGAGATACAAAGAGCATTTGCAGCAGTCTACTGACACTGACTGTTACCATTCTTGATTACACTTTGAATAATAATTCATTCAAAACAAATATTTTGGCTGTTTATTCAGTTCTTCAATATTCAACACATATTGTAGAAAATCCTTTATTGCAAAAATGATTCTGTCACATTTTTTGCATGTTTCTTTGAAAATATTTTCTTTCTGATCCCATGGATATGATTTTCCTTTTGAGCAGAGCACCCTCCAGCAGTTATCACAGTATCCATGAAGTGTTAAAGTATCGAGTTATATTTATGACTTTTTATCTCATAATTACGACTTTCTTTCTCATAGTTATGGCTTTCTATCTCATAATTATGACTTTTTATCCAAAAATTATGACTTTCCATCTCAAAATTATGACTTTTTATCCAATAATTATGACTTTCTTCCTCATAATTATGACTTTTATATCTCGTAATTATGATTTTCTATCTCATAATTATGATACAAATTGCTCTTTTTTGAAGAATGAATAATAAGCAGTATAACACACAAACATATTGCAACAATGATTGTGTGCGTTTTCTAGCAGTGGGCAGCCACTGTAATTGGGAATCTACGCAATTTCCCTATTGTTCCCAGGGATTCAAACCATCAACCACTGAATAATAAACCTGAAAACAAAATCAACAAAACAGCATAACAACTAAAACATCAAGGCTTTGTTTACATTTGTTTACATTACATTTTCAGGCCTGAACCACAAGAATCTGTTTGTTTTGCGATGTTTGTTGACATGGTTACAGTGGAATTATTATCATTATTATTGTTAAAGCAAATTGTTGTCACGTTAACAAGGCATAAGTCACACAGTCATTACATTTGTGTACATGTGTTCCTTTTTTCTGACACTTGGACACACAAGCGATTCATAAATGTGATCAGGAGACTGGCATCTGTTTTATTTGGGCTATTAACTGGTTATTATGTAAAATAGCTTGAATATAGAAAGAGTTGAGAATTTTGTTATGTTATTCCATCTTTGCAGACTCGTTACTGATTTACACTCAAAATGTTGGGTTTCTTTCATGCGTCGCTAAAAGAACACTTCATGTTCTCACCTCAGTGATCCTCCAGTTTCGGCTGAACCGTCCTCACCTCGGTGGAATAGAGACACATTTCTGATTGAATTGCATCATGTGTTGAGTGACTACAATGTCACCACCAAATCCCTGAAGAATTACACCAGCAAACCTCATTTCTAATTTTCAAGAAGCAAATTTTCCCTCATGACAAACTGTCAGGGTTCACAGCGGTCTGAAATCAATGTTGCTGTTGGTTTTCTACATTTAACCCTATATGGTATAGAAAATATATATTTATTATCTGAAATATATCTAATGTGTGATCATTATTAAATATACTTATTAAATGCTACTTTTCATTTATATAATGTATTTATACAATGATAAATACATATTCTTAATATGTACAGTTGGGTATTGAAGGGCTTTTTTTTATTTTATTTATGAGAAATGCATGTGAGACCAAATATACATTTTGAATAGTATCAACTGTAATCTTGGAATCCTAAATTAAAATTTTGGTTTTTGTTCATGATCATGTTTTATTTTAGTTACTGACTTTTGTTGTTAACCTGTTAATCTATTCTCCAGGTCTGCGGCTGCGTCCGAATAGCCTTTCCTATCCACTTTTCCTTAACCCCCGGAAGTGTTTAAATGGCAGCCATGATAAGGAGCGTTCCAGTTCCCTAAAAGCTAAGGAAAGGAGGCTCAATACTTCCTTTATAACCTCCTTTAGCCTATAGGAAACACTGATGCATCCTTTACCAAAGGAGACTAGGGCTGCGTCCGAAAAGTCCCTCCTGTCTCCTTTCCTATCCACTTTTCCATAAACCCTTGGATGACGTCAAGGGGTTAAGGAAATGTGTTAGCAGAGGAGGTAGGAAAAGGCTGTGACGTTTGTTTTGACAATCAAACGCACTTCAACTAGGTGACGTAATAATCAAATTAGTGACATCTGGTTTGTCGTGGTGAAAAAACTACTAATTTCCGAAAATGGACTAAAAACACATTTATAACACTTTCCACAGAACGAATCTAAAAAAATCACAATATTTAAATGTAAATCAAAGGAAAAGAGGTTACCAGGCTACGAGGAACAAAAGTGAAACTAAAAGAACGTCACATTGAGAATGGTTGCTCACACTCACCTTCCCAGAAAAATGAATTATGTTGAACAAAACATAATGTGGCTAAAAATGTCTCTGATCCCTTTTTCTTGAACCACTGAGTGTCTGTTTTATGTCAGTTATAATCTGATAATGTCTTACATATCATAATATATGTTTGTATATGTGTTTTAGATTATTTAAATTTATTCAAGGCATATTATTGCATCGGTAACTTACATGATCTCCGTTACTTCTCGGTCATCGTGAGTTTCTGTGAGCGCTTGGGTGTGAATGTCTCTTTAAATGTTGTCACCGCAAGGAATTGTGGGTCAGCATTATCTCATCTCCTTTTTTAAAGGATGCATCAGTGTTACCTAGGCTAAAGGAGGTAAAAAAGGAAGCATTGAGCCTCCTTTCCTTAGCTTGAAGAAAACTTGAACCCTCTTTATCATGGCCGGAAACTCACGATGACTGAAAAGAGACACTCAAGAAAAAGGGATCAGAGACGTTTTTAGCCACATCATGTTTCAATCAACATATTTCATTCATTCACCTAGGAATACTTTGTGTGGTTCTACATTCGTACAGTATGTCTACAGCGTTAGGTAGGCCTATATCTTGCATAAATGTAACAACTTCATAAAATCAAAGTTATTTTGGAATAATGTTGATATCTGAGTGGAAGGTGAGTGTGAGCAATCATTCTCAATGTGACCTTCTTTTGGTTTCACTTTTGTTCCTCGTAGCCTGGTAACCTCTTTTCCTTTGATTTACATTGACACCTTGTGGCTTGAGGCTGCCACAGTGTAGCGCCCAGGGAGCAGTTAGGGTTAAGGGACTTGCTCAGCATCCCACAGTGATGGCCCAGGTGACTCTGATTACAAGTTACAAGTTTCCTTAACCACTAGGTCACCACTGCCGTTGAGTAGGTAGGGGGTCGCCAGATGCCTTCAAGAAATGAAGAATAGTTTTATATTAATTTGAGCCATTTTTTGCCTACTTTTTACCATTTTCTGCAACTACCACAAACTTGCCATGTTTTAACCTATATTCATCACTTTTTCTTGCCATATTTTTCCTCCTTTTAATGCATTTTTGCTACATTTCTCTCATTTTTGACAAGTCTCTATCAAGTTTTATTGCCTTTTCTGCACATTTTTGGTACCCTTTCCCCCACTTTTTCCACTCAATGTTGTATATGTTAATTGGTCTCTAGATTGTAATTTATTGACAAATGGTTTGGTTTTTTGCACCTATGCCCCCAAGGAGTGGTAGTATTTGTGGGTTGAAGCCTTTAATTACACATGAACCAGTAGATGCTGAACCTTCTTATGTATCATGTTGCTATCATTTCTGTGCTGCAATCCATCATGTGCTGTCAAGCTTCTTTTTTTATCATCAGTTATGTAATGTAAGTATGTCAGTGTGGTTCAGTGACTGGTTTGCTTTGCTAAATGCTACTGTTTTTTTCACACTCAGTGAACTTGCATTTTCTCTGTGTGTGAATTTGTTCATATTTGAGGCATTTGCTTCAGTCATTTTTTACCTATTGTTCTTTCTGTCCAACAAAGTGCCTATAAATTAAATATATCAATATATTTTTCTTATTCCTCCTCGGCATCCAAAGTGGCAACAACATTTATTAGTGCAATTGTATTAGGACACAATTACAAAACTGCTGCATCTGTTTAGACTAATTGTATTATGAGTGGTGGGGCTCATCTATAAAATCAGCAAAATGATGGTCTATTGTTCTATGAATCTGTGATCACTGTGATTCACTCTTATCCAGGAAGTTTATTATCATTTGTGCCATAGTATTTAGTCATCTTAAAGATGTAAATCCTTGTTTTAATCAGAAATTTAAAAAAATGGTTTAAAGTGACATAAATTGGTGGAAAAGGTGGTGAAATGGTTTTTAAAAAAAAAATAGAAATTGGTTAAAAGTTGCAAATCATGGTGGCCAAAAATGGACAGAAAATGTGATAAAAAGTGTACATTTTTGAACAATTAGTTTAAACTGGCAAATAATGGGCATTACACATTGTGAATGTGGTTAAATGAAATAAGGTGAAAAGAGGTTAAAAGTGACAATAACGGGTCAACATATGCGACAATAGGTGGGGAAAGTGGTGGAAAGGTTTTAAATGCTGAAAATATCTTGAAAGTGGAAAAAATGTGCAGAAAATGCATTGAAATTTGATGGAAAAGTGGCAAAAATGGGAGTAAAAATGCAAAGATGCATTAAAATGAGCAAATATATGGCGAGAAAAAGTGATGGCAAGTTTGGTGTAGGTGCAGTAAGACCCCAAGGTTGAGAACCCCTGGTTTAGACTGAGTTTCTTGTATCGCTTTTTAAAGATGAACACAGTGCTTTTCTCAGCTTCTGTCATTCAGTCTTTACCTTGTTTTTTTATTTCCATGCCACACTTAATAAATAATTAGTCTATTACACGCTACAGGAGCCATAAGTTGCAACTATGGAAGGCTCTGAATGTTTCATGCACACATTGGCTGTACACAATGGGAACAATTGGATTTTAAAAAAAAAAGAACAAAATATGATCAAAAGAAGAATTATGGGTAGAAATTTCAAGTTCATAATTCAGTTTCAAAACAGTAAATTCAATTTCACGTTGTTTCTCTCAAATTCAATAGCAACTATTCAAATTCATTTTCAAGTGGCACAAATGTCAGACCATAAATAATGACCTATAAGAAATTAACGCCACTTCTCGAGTACAGTTACAGTCATGAAAACTGCAGAAGTGGTTGAGAGGTGCATGGCATCCACTTCTATCAGAATCCACCTCATTCCTGAAGGTGCTACTGTACATATGAATGCAGGTACAGCTTCCTGTGTCATAGAGGAAGTAGAAGTTAGCAGGTGGTAAATAAAGAACGACGGCAGTTCTTCCTAAAGTAGTTTACTTACAGATCTTGGTAAAGGAAATAAGAGGAAGTCCAAATGGATGTCCAAACTAAACGAATTGTTTTTGTATGTGTTTTATCTATTACACAGGAAGTTGAAATGAGATGCTATTGATGTTTGCAGTTTTCAATGTATAATATAATTGTATTGTATTTAATATTGCATTTATTAAAATAAATAAAGTGATTTGAATGTGATATTATTGCTGTAAGCAGCTGGAGAGAAGCCGATTGTTCTCCTTAATTTTTTTGCTCCTGTTTCTCCAAATAAACTTTCCTTTTCATGGAATCCTGCACAACTCTGAGCTCCATCTGACTGCTTGGAGATCATCCACAAACATCAAACAACTGGATAGTCATGTCATGTTTTTATTGACAAGAGACAAACAAATATCTGCCTATGTTCGAAATCACAAGAAGGAAAACATGACCCATTTTCTTCCAATCCTCCAATAAAATATTTTGGCCCAATTTTTGAGCTAAATTAGTTTATCAAAATAATTACTTTCCTCCAATGTTTTTTTTATATTAAGAATGTGAGATTTTTCCAAGACCAAATTCAAGTTTGTACAACTATCCAAGAACAACAGAGCAGCGGCATTTGCTGCTTAAGAAGGGCAACGAAGCAATCTCACAAGTCTCATAAAAACAAAAAAGTGGCTAGAATTGTTGCTCATCTCTTACCTTGAAAAAGAGTCAATAGAGGGTTCTAAAATTGCGCATGTTAAAATAACAGTAACTTTTTGCAACATCTAGCAACAAATCACATATGTGAATTTTTTTAAGTTACAATAAGTGTATTGTGCAACCTCTAAATATGAATTGATTTGCATAAAATTGGGACCCAAATAATTTGGCAAGATGTGGAACCTAACACAGGATTCTAATCTCGATAATCTAAAAAATGTTTTTAATTGGACCACCCTAATGTACACAACACATTTTCCACACACCCTTTAATTCTGTTCCTTCTGTTAGGTGGTTATAGACAAAATATACTTATAAAAAAGCTCGCACCATGCAACATCCATATAGGTGCTCCACTGAGCACTAAACTTACAAACAGAGGTACTCACGTTACTGTAATTAGATTACTTTTATGCGCACTTGTACTTTTTTGGCCATATTTCTAAATCAGAAATTTTAATTGTACTTAAGTAAGTTTTAAAATAAAGTAATTAATTACATTTCTACACACACCCGTTACTGAGTAAATTATTATTTTTGGTTTTAAAATGATCAACGGACAACTACAAAAAATGAAATGGCCAGACAATCAAATGCATCACTTTGGTACGAATGAGGTTGTATATGAGTGGGATTTTGTCATCCGTCAATGCTGTGTGTTGTCCAAGTGTGTGTGTTGTGTGTATGTCTTTAGTGACAGCTTGCTCACCCAATCATGCACCCCTGCTGAGCTGGAAATTGTAAGGCGATGGGTCCCTTCAGGACTGGTCGAGCCTCTGCCTGCTGACCAGTGAAAAGAAGGAGCGATGACGTCACTAGAGGCGTGGCGAGGCAGAGAGAGGCGTGTACCAGTGCCATCCTTCACTGAAATTGTTGGACAATTTTTTAGTAAAAAACATTCTGAGTGGCCTTATTTTAGTTTGGTTTGTTTGGCCTACAGCTCCCTCCTTCAGTTGATCCTTAATTCTGACGTGGGTAATTGTAAATCAATAACTGAAATAGAAGGTTTTCACCAACGTCACTTTCTGGGAAGTAACTTGGATGCGCGGCCATGTTGAAAGTAAGCGGATGTTGACACAGAGGTAAACACTGCGATGGATAAATCACATAAAAGCTCCTCAAAATGCATTATAGATGCAAAGGCACACAGGGGAGGACTTGGTCCGCAGGAAAGGGCATGATATTTAGAAAAGATACGGTTTATTGGTGGTGCAGATTCATACGAGCCGGCCAGAAAGTCTTCCGTATATTATGTATCCTGATATCGTCAACAACCTGGATTTCACCAAGTCCATACACAGCGGAAGACCTTAAATCTTATAGAAGTTTGGAGGTCGGCAGATAACTCAGTCAGTTGTAATAATTTCACAGTGAACCTGCTGCGTACTTACTCTAAAATAGTATACAACCCCCAGGCAATTTTAGATTTAGGCAAATCAAACAGTTATAGTCCGTTAGATGCGACTACTCTGAACCTTGAGCCTCGGATTGCTACGCTGGCAACATCCAGTGACCTGCAAAGCAGCGGAGCCTCTTACCAGTGGTGTCCGCCAGCGGAGGAGACGTAAGCGGTGTGATCAGAAGCAGGAGCAGGGCTAGCAACCAAGCTAAAAGCTAATCCTCAGAGAACGCTGCTTCCTTCCATCCTGTGTTCTAATGTCCGCTCCCTGCAGAACAAACTGACTACCTGAAGCTGGATTTAAATGCAAGACGGGAGATGAGAGCGGTGTTTGCAAACTGTATACACCAATAACAACTGGTGCAACAATGGTGAGCTTCTCATGTCACTACTCTCCTGATGTTGAACTACTGACTATTAAATGCAGACATTGTTCTCCCTGATTTGCTATAACTTTTGGCAGTCTATAAAACTCCACGTTTTTCACAGTTTGACCGATTAGTACAGCCAAAAACAGTATGGTTGACATTCCTCTGGGGATTTGCTCATTTGTGTGCTGTTCGTAAACCTGTTGCTTATCTCCAAAATGGCGACTTCCGGGTTGATGACGCGCTGTGAAAACCCTCTATTGTAGGTTAGTGCCCGTGTGTCTGCTTGAGACCAGGGAAGGTGGCACACCTTCATCATACGCTCCAGTACTCCTAGGCTGGGGCGTTAAATGGAGGTTATTTTCTTAGATTCATAGTTCATAAATGTATCTACACTTAGAGCCTGAGAATGTATCTATTTTTAATTTAATTCATTGTTACTTTATTTAAAAAATAAATGTACATGTTAACAAACCTTTTATTTTATACAGATGCCTTTGTGGAAAATAAATGATGTTCCAATGTTTGGTCTCTTCCTTTTTAAGTTTATACATGAGATGTTTACTGTGTGCGAGGGAACCGTAGCAAGATTTATTACCAAAAATAAACATGGGGTGTGAAAGTAACTTGTAACTTTTACTTTGTGAACTATTTCAATGAGCGACTTTTTACGTGTACTTGAGTATTTTATGTATGACTTACTTGTACTTGAGTACAATTTCAATCTGGTAACAGTACTTCTTCTTAAGTAGGATATATCAGTACTCTTTACACCTCTGTCTTCAAATGCTTTGTATTTCGCACACAGATGTATCCTGTGATGGCTTCTAGAATTATATTCTTATTGCATAGTAATAGATTATGTTATTGCGTAGTAAAAGCGTATTGTAATATTATTTAATAATGAAATTGATCCCTCACTGTGTCTGGTCATAATGAATATAGTGACACAGATGGTCACAATGCAGTTACTGATGTTCAGACTCTCAAAATCTTTTTTCGAACTTGCATTACTGCTGTAATGGGATTCTGTATTCAAGCTTCTTCTCATTATTCTCCATTTGACAGAATATTTATATTTTATACTCATTTAAGCTGATCTCTCCAATCAGTTTTGGTCTTTTCAGTTTGAAGCTTCTGTTTCTTATTAAAAAACGCTTTGGAAAGATCATGGCTTATGCTTTCATTTTGGTTTTACATAAAGCCACAAGTTTCATCCATCTAACCCTGCATCATTACATTTGGTAATAAAAAATATATACAGGGTAATATATGGCAGTAACTAACACAGCCAATAGTAGGAAAAAAGCAGAATACAACCTGAATATGTTGCCAGTCACTTTCAGGAGACGTGATTACACTGTATCTCCTCCAAAGCTAAAACAGAGGAAATCAAGGAAACATCAAAGTGATCAGCAGACGCCTCTGAAGAACACTGGCAGGTGACAGTCGAAACATGTCAGGAGAGAAAATACATATCCTGAAAATTGTTAGTCTGAATAAATGAAACCTTAACATATTATTCAAAAAGAAGAACTCGCTGGAATTATAACGTGGAAGTCAAGGAAACATCAAAGCGACCAGCAAATGCCTCTGAAGAAGACTGGCAGGTGACAGTTGAAACATGTCAGGAGATCAAAGTACATTTCCTGAAAAACATTTGATGAATAAATGGGACCTTAACATATTATTCAAAAATTACTTGCAGGAATTATTACGTGGAAGTAAAGGAAACATCAAAGCAATCAGCGGACACCTTTAAAGAAGACTGACAGTTGACAGTCGAAACATGTCAAGAGAACAAAGGACTGTAAAACAGTTGTGTGAATAAATGAAACCTTAACAAAAATGGAGTTATGCAGAGGGAGAAATACGGTGAAGAAATAGTAGTTTTATTAGTATAGCGAGTGAAAAACTCCCACTTACAATAATGGCGATAAAGAAACTAGTGATGGCGGCTACGACAGAAGGTGTGCTGTTGGCAAAAATGGCAACAAATTAAATATTCAATAGCACTATTTAGCTTTTACTGACATCTTCCTCATAGATTTACATTATTTTCTTTAGGTCAAACTTAGGGTTTTAAATTGTACTTCAAAGTTTTTGACGGTCTTTCTTTTATCTCTATCCACAAGAGCAGAAAATGTCCATCACTTTTAAAGAAACAGTATGACATCATGAAGATCCATCCAGTATTTGTCTTTTCGAGCAATGGTTTTACATTTTTATAAAAACTAAGTGTCATAACTTAAGGCAGATTATCTGTTTTCAGTGTTAACGTTAACTAGACGCCATCTTTAATAGTACATATTGCCTGTAAGACTTTTAGCCTACACTTTTTGTTTTGCTACAATATGCTAGATATTGAATCAATAAGTCTTCTTTACATAATCCTCTACATAATGTTGTACAAAGACAAAAGCAAGATGAAATGTGTTTGTATTGTTTACAGCAGTTGAAAGAACGACGCCACATTTAGTCAAAGTTGATCAAAGATTGGATTTCACAGTGAGACATCTCAGTTTAAGAACTACTCTATTGTCATTACAAGGATCACATACTTTTAGTGACATCCATGTTAAAAGTTCCAAACGTATACAGGTAATCAATGAGACACGTGTCCACCTAAGTACAGATTAAAACATACAACAGGACTACTGAGTATAAACCAACACTATGAACTATATACAGTATATATATACAACTCATCATCAGCAATCTGACTTCCCCTCTAATGTACAAAATGTGCTCTCGTATCGTTTTTATTTACTGTTTCTGCACCTCAGAATTTTGGAATGATTTGAAAGTGTCTCAACATTTTATGTATTTCATGTTACTTGCTGAATGAGATCTTTGCTAGTTACTAAGTGGCCTGTAGTGGGGTGGACTGGCCATTTGGCATACCGGGCATCGTCCCCGTCCAGTCCGCTATGGTCTGCTACATTTTTTATTTTTTTTTGACGAACGAGTGGAGGCAGACATGGCAACAGGTAGCCAAAAATGGTCCAAAACATGGCAATAAATAGTTAAAAAGGGCAAAAATGTGTAAGAAATAGAGACAAAATGTAAGGAAAAAGGAAACAAGTTTTATCAATTGGGCAAAAGGTAGCTTATTTGGATGAAAAGTGGCCCAAAAATTGGAGAAAGGACAAAAATTTGATAAAAGAAAAAAAAGAAGTTTCGATAAAGAACTTGGCAAAAGGTAGTTAAAGTCTGAAAACTGTGTCAGAACTTTTTTGAAAAGGTTAAAAAATTGGACAAAGAAAGTTGTGAAATGGCCAAAGGAAGTAGGTCAAAAGGAGTTAAAAAGTTTCCCCCTTTAACGGTTTTCCTTTTAAGGAATAATAACTAAAATAAGACACAAAGAGCCACATGTTGAGCATTACTGACTTAATAACGGCTTCTACTCGGTGTCTGCTGATAATGTATTGGGCTGGTCTGGACAGAAAACGTCAGGGCAGAATTTTTTTCCCACCACCCCTGGTATGATTTAAGGTAAAACAGTAGAGTAGTATATACATTTTATGTTAAATCATTATTTGCTAAATTGGGGGGGGTCAAAGCATTCATTTAGATTTTTCTCTCTAATTTTCATGACTACTGTGCATCGTTTGGCATTCTCTCACTTCCAGTTATGTGAAGTCTCTGGAAACGGCTTCTATGAAGTTGGGTGCTGACATGAGGATGGTGAAGGTGCAAATGATGGAGAAAAGAGAAAAGGCCACGAGACACAGACGATCCACCACTGCCGCCGCAAATTTCCACTCGCTACAGATGGCCTCGGCGTCGTCTTGGTCCCGGAACCTCTGAGCTATGTACGACACCTCTTCCAAGATGCGCTGGATCTCCGGTGGAGGGATGTTCACCCCCACACCTCCAACCCCACTGCCAGATCCTCCTGGAACTTCTGCTTCATCGCTAGGTGAGCCGTGGGTTCGGCCCCCGAGGGCTAGCCCAGAGTCGCTGGATGGTGGGCAGTGAGAGCTTTCACTTGGGTGGTAGTTACTGTAGTAGAGGCCCATGGAACCGTTGGAGGTTCCAGCTGAGCAAGGCGGGCAGGATGTCTGAGAGAGGGGCAATGTGAGACTGGGCAAGGCGCCCATCTCTATGGAGCTGGTGCATGAGTGCTGCTGGGTGGTGGTTGATCGATACTTATAAGCACGATGCTTGCGCTCATTTCCAGGCTGTTTCATCCGCAGGAACCAAGCACACCAGTTCAACAGGACAACCCGAACCTAAAGTGAGCAGAAGAACAGAAGTGTACTCAACTAATGAAAACACACATTCATCTGAGGTGATTCCCCCACTCACCCATTTAGGCATCTTCCCTCCGTGAGGGTCGTGATGGTGAAACTGCAGCACGATCACAGTCACCACCACAGACATGCCCACAATTATCATGGTGCTGGCAAAGTACTGAGCTGTTTGGAACACAGAGGAACATAAATCAACTGCAGGTGGGTTTTCTATCACTTCACATTCATACTTTTTAGATATTCTGATTCATGGCAAATGCCAAATTAAAGTCTTGATGTAGAATGCACAATGCAATCGTGGGGTAGGGTATACATTTTAGAACATCCTCAGGTCTCAGAGTGAGGTCTCAGGTATCAGGCTTCAAAAATAAAAGTCATCAGACTCAACGGCATCAGGATATAAAACACAACATGTCGTTTTATTTTGAAGGAACAGAAAGTACACGACTAAGTCATTTTTTTTAAAGTTAAGATTTATCAAAGTACTGTTTGATCAATATGTAAATACATAGTTAAATGAAATGTTGATATATCTTAACTTTTTAAAATAAATAGAAAATAACAGTTTTCACTGTCTCTCGTATACAAAGCACCAAATATTAATGGGAATTTAGGTTATCCAAATTTCTTTTTTTTTTAAATTTCTATTACATTAATAATTTTTTTTAATAAACACAAAAACACTTGTATATTGTTGTGGTATCATTTCTAAAGTGATTTCTGCTAGTAGTGGGACGGGATATTGACAGTGTTGTGTTGGGTTTTGTTGTTCAGCGTTCACATTCACTGAATATTATTTGCTGCTGGAGCACAGGGAACAAATATGATTGCATGCTTCAGTCAGGTCTGTGCTCCACCCACGGGCCACCTGGTCTGGTCTACATACTGTAACGGACTGGGTTCTATGTTTTGGTTATGTTCCACTTGTGTGTATTCAGTGGTTAACTGATGCTGAAATTTCCCATGGCCGAGAAAGCATCATGGTTATGTGCAGCTTTCTCTGCCAATGTGTGTCTTTGTTTACATGTGTTCTGAGTGTTGATTGGCTCAGAGGCTGGGGAAAGGGCGGGGCGTAAGCGGGAAAAAGACGAGTCAACAACTCTGTTCCCATGGTAGTGAGTGTATGACGGTGTAAGACGGTTCTTTGTGTGTTTGATTGTTTATTTTTGGCGTGTTACTACGACCTACATTAAAGCCTGTAAAACTGTGATAACAGCTCGAGTCACGTCATTACAATATTTTTTGGGCTGCTCCCCCTTCTCTCCCCGAGGCACAGTGCTATTAATCTACCGGCTGCAATACGTTCAAGAAAATATTAATTTACGTCGGGTTTGCTTCGGGCTCGGGCCTACAATTTAAGTTAATGGGTTGGGGTCGGGTCAGGCTTTATGCCCGCGGGCCCAGGTTGGGCTGGATTTTTTGGTCCCGATCTAAACTCTAAGGCACGGTCCAATGTATATACAGTACCTACTGAATGCCATCCAGCTAGTTCAAACCAGTGGAAAGTTACAAACTCTAGGTGGTGCACATTTTTTATTTTTTATTTATTCAGTTTATTTCCGACATGGTTACATTCACTTTTTTTTTTTTTTTTTTTTTTTTTTTTTTTTGTACATGCCGAAAAAGGAGACGAGAGAAGCAGTTTGCTTATCTGGGTCCCGTCCCCTGTTTTGCCATCGCAAATTTACATGGGTTTACATGTCTCTCTGGTCAAACATTCTTAAGTTGTTCTGAACAGTCCTTTTTTGTGTATTCTCATCTGTAGTCAGTGTTGTCTTGTTTTTATTGCTCCTCCTCTCTATCGTTGTTCGTGTTGGCCTTGTTCCCTGCCAGACGTTGTTAGCATTCCTCCAGTTCAAGAATAGTTCCTCTTTCGAAGGTGTTTGGAAGGTTTTTCCCTTTTCATCCATAATGTCACCACTCAGGAATGTCTCTTTTGGACACACAAGTTTGCAGCTTGTTTTGTCTCTACATGAAGGTTAATCCAGCTGTTGTTAGTTCTATTGGCAGTGTTGTATTTTCCACTGTTAGATTTAACTTGTATAAACACATTATTATCTCTTAGTTCATAAGCAAGGTAGTAATTTCATTGTACAGGAAAACGTGTTTCTAACTGCACATATGACAATAAACACTTTGAATTTAAATTTAATGTAATCCTTAATCACCCCACCACCTAGCAATTGAAATGAATAAATGACAGACCTTTTTTACTCTTGCTTTCCACATTTAATTCAATCTCCGTAAAAAAAATCACAGTCTGAGTTTTGTTTCCAGTGTTTATATAGATCTGGGTCCATATCCATGATTACCATCAGTAATGTTGTTGTTTAGGTGGATCCTTCGTATTTTCCCAAGTCTTCCATCGTTTTGATGAGGATTGGTTTTCCGTTCTCTTCTCCCAGTGGTGTGATATAAATCCTGCAGTTTCTTGTCCACGTCCTCACAATTTTTCCTCCTTTTTTTATTTGGCGTGCCTTCCATGCAATGCTTGCATTTTGTTTCGTCAGGTTTTCATTGATGTACACCTTCGTTCCCTTCAGTTTATTTCCTTGCTTGAGTATTTCTCCTTTGAATTTCATATTCGTGAAGGTTATTTTTACATCTCTGTTATTATTTTTCTTTGGCAGGAGATGGCAGGAGTTGATGTTGTCAGGGTTCAGGACAATGTCCTTCGACTCCAGGTAGTCAATGACCTGTTGTTCAATCGATTTTGTTTCTTTGTCACTCGCGTAGCTCCTGGGTTTTATCTTTAGGCCTGTGATGATGACATCTTTCTCTCTATCCTTTTGTTCCAGCCGTTCAACCCTGGCGTTCAACAATTTTATCTCTTCAGCATTTCTTTCATTCTTTTCTTTCAGTACCTTTGCTTCGCTTTGTAGGTTTTCCAGTGAGTTTTCCAGCGTCTTTTCCAACGACTTTATCTCGGCAGATAGGTTTCGTAGACCCTCGCGTATCATCTCCTTGACCTCTTCCAAACCCGAATTGGGTTCTGAAGGGTCTCCCTGCGGTTTTTTCACCATTTTCCTGTAGTCTTGTTCAGCTGTAGCCAGCTGTAGCCAGCTGTAGCCAAGGTCGTGTTATCGGAGCGAATGAAAACACGTCTGCTCTCTCCAAAGACCAGAGACACTACTGAGTCCCGAAATTGCATTAGACAAGTACACATAAAAGTTTTCACCAACCTTTACCGTCCTGCCAAATTTCATGAAATTGCACTCGCAGGAAGGGCCTCAAAATGTGGAGGTTAAAGAATAATAATAAGAAAAATCAGTACAGAAACAATATTTACACCACTTCTGCTGCTCGGGCCCTAAAAATGGGTTTTGGAGCAAGGGAAACACTGAGATCAATTAAAGACGGTCAGTAATCACTGAAAATAGTTAAAAAGTAAATATTCTCCTCTTTCAGAGGCAAAGAAACCCGTTACAATAAAAAATAAACAAGTCCAATTGGCACAAATACTCATTCTTGTAATGAGCTCCTTCAACAAAGAAGAAAAAAATAACTTCAGAGTCAAAAGAGGATGAACAAGAAACTGTCTTAGATTTGTATTTATTTTCTATTGTATTACACTTACATAACAGATTGAAAATAATATTTTTATTATTACCCCTATTATAATTTTTTTCATATTTCAACTTCACATCAACACGTAATAATGTCAAGCCACTGAGGACACCCTCAAGTCTTCAGCTAAATAAACTCCTCGCTGCTTATTTTAGCTCCAATTTACAGAAAGCAAATGATTACTTTTCCAAAACACCTGGAACTGTTCACATGCACGCACTCACACACATGTTCAAAACAGAGTTATGTGTTCATCGCTCTCACCTCTACGCCAAAAGCCAGAGTGCATCATATGAAAGCACCTGCCACTATTAGCAGAGTGACGATGGGTCCCGTTATTCTCATTCACAGGGAGACTCCAGCCCCCTCCTGGTCAGGAATAGCGGTTTCCTCGTCGTCACCCTGTCCCCTGGAGTGAGCAGTGTGAGCTCGCCCCGGGGGGTCTTGCCCTTCCCCACCGGCAGGGGGCTCCTCCGCTGTGCGGGAGATCCCTCTGTTGTAAAGGGGCTCCACCGCACTGCGGACAGGCCCTCTAGTGACGTACGGCCCGCTGCCGCAAGGGGGCTCCACCTTTGTACGATTGGGAAGCCTTGGGCTGCGCGGGTGGCCTCCGAAATGGGGCACCGTCACGCTACTTTTGGGCTCTCCGGTCTGCCTCCGGGAGAGGGCGCCATCGCTCCGTGTATGGTCGATCGCTTAACATCTCTTTCCGTGAGGATGGAGGAATAATTTTCCGCGCGTCTTTCACCGGAGCGGGTGGAGACGTTCGGAGCGTGTCTCTAACTGTTTTGAATGGGAAAATCTTTTCAGTTCAGATTGTTTACTCGGGTTGATGGCTTCGGCCATCCTCGTGATCCACCTTGGTCGCCTTCACATGAGGAATTTCCAACTGTGGGTGGCCTCACATGGGCTCTATCCTGTGCGTCATGGCACATGGAGGGTCTTGGTTACGCCAGAGTGCGGCGTACCCCAGGCTTCCTGACGGACAGGGTGCCTATGGGCAATCTTTACGTCCAGGAATGTGGTCTCCACAGACGCCAGCCTGACAGGCTGGGGTGGTACCCACGAGGGCGTGTCTGCAATGGGTCGCTGGGATGCGATCCTCCGGCGCGCTCACAGAAATTACTTGGAACTGTCAGCGGTGTTCCTCTCGCTGATCCACTTCCTACCGTCTCTCAGGGGACATCATGTCCTGGTGAGGACGGACAACACCACAGCGGTGGCATACATCAACAGTCAGGGCGGGTTGCGCTCATAACAGCTCCCGCTGTGCATGGACCTGCTGTCACAGGGGAGGGGCACAGTTTTCCACGCGCGTCCAGACTGTCTGGCGCTGTGGGCTTGGCCACTGAGTGGCTCAATCTGTCAGCCGTGGGATTATCACAGAGTGTGATCTTCACCATAGAGTGGTGGAGGTGGTTTTGGAGGGAATTAAACACCCTCCTTTTGAACCACTAGAGGAGGCGGGCCTGAAGTTTACCTCTCTTAAGGCTGTCTTGTTACTGGCTCTGGCTTTGGCCAAGAGGGTCAGTGACATCCATGCGCTTTTGGTTAATCCGTTATGCTATCAACTTTTCCCAGATGATGCAACCTGGCCTTTGTGCCAAAGGTTGTAGGCTTGTGTTCTCCCATGGACCTTTTCTGGCTCACAGGGTGAGCGGCGACCTAATGTGTTATGTCCAGTTTGTGCGATTCACACTTATATGGATATGATGAGGAGCCTGAGCTGTTCATCTCCTGGGCCAACCCCCACAAGGGGAAGCCTGTTACTAAGCAATGTCCGTCACACTGATTGGTGGATGCTATTGCTTTGCTTACTCATGTCAGGGTCTGCAGAAGCCTGCGGGTCTGCAAGCACACTCGACTCGGGGTCTTGCCACATCCTGGACTTTGTAAGGGGAGTGTAAGTTCAGGACATCTGTGCAGCGGTGAGCTGGACCTCGCCCCTCACCTTTGTCCGCTTTTACATGCTGGACGTTTCCGTACTGTGCGTGGCACCGGCGGTTTTACTGTCCTGATGTGATCAGACTTCGGCCCTGAAGGCTGGTACCGCTCGATAAACATGTCTGCACTACGGGAGTTCCCATATCTCATAGTGAGACATCTCACAAAATATTATGTATAAAACCCCAGTTCTATGAGTAATATGAGTAATACGTCACACCAGACAACCCTTCTTGCTCGAACAAGGAGAAGAGGTGCTTATCCTCCTTTTATAGGAGGTGGGTGACCCCTTAGCGGAATGTACGCACTTTACCGGCCAATCAGGATTGGCAGATTGAAATAAATGCTTCTGAGGAATGCAGAAAGAGGTTGCATCCCATAGTGAGACATCTCACTCATATTACTCATAGAACCGAGGTTATATACATAACTTAAAGTTCTCGCCAGCACTGTTGAACATAAGGGCCCACGCCATTGTCATCTTGCTCCCCTACGGACTAATGTCCGTTGTTTTTTCCTTTTTTAATCGGTACTGTTGTAATAATTGTTTCACACTTGGAAACAAAAGCGTGAACGGGTTGTTTTAACTCTCTTTTTAATCTGAATAACCCAGAAACACATTCATCAGCCGCACCTACTTAATACAGGCTATTTGCTTGGATGCTCCCGTCTTTACCTAGGGACCCTGACGACCCCTGCAGCCGCTTAGCTGTGCTTTATGCTGCCTGTGAGCGTCCTCTGCTTAATCACTGTCCAATATAAACAGTGAGCTTCAACCAGACGGAGTGTTTATGTCACGTGATGCTGCTTGTAATGTTTATAACTTGCAACGGATCATTCTACATGCACGCACGGATGTGAATACTGTTGGGTTGAAACGAGTTTGAGCTTAAAAAGACATTGGTTTCATTCTTGTCAGACGTGTGCGGGCAATGTTCTCTCGGGTAAGGTATTGCGGTGCACACAGGATGCTCTACTGTGTGCATCCTCCGCTTTGTAACCTATAATCACCGTCCAATATAAACAGTGTGCTTGATAATCTAAAAAAAAAAAAATCAACGAAATAAAACAATGGAAAAAGAAAAAATTAAAGAGTGTGTGTATTGGGTGTGTGTGTCCATAACAGTCAAAATATTACTGCAGGTCCCACATAATATCTCATTTCAATTCGGAAAGTGTATCTTGGAATCAGTCTTTTCAATAAAAGATTATTTCTTGTCTATAGTGTCTCTAATTATTTATTAGTGGAGGACCTAGACCAAGCATGAGTACCTATCTAAAGACATTCATCATCACCTTCACCTATTCAACAAATACAGTAACTTTTGGCTCTAAAGTAAGGCAGCTACAAAGATTAAAAAAAGGAAGCTTTACTTCTCTAAATTTGGCCCTTAGAGTGTTATACATTTCAAAATTTTCTGCGTCGGTGGCGCTCGCTCGCACACCACGCGATCTTCTAAGCTGTGAACAATTCCTGGTGAGAACCCTGTTATGGATTCGATACATTACATTTTAAACAAGGCCCTCTAACTACCAGGGATCCAAACACGGTGTGATCCCTGTCAGACATCAACAACTCCAGTAAGAAAAAACTTAGAAGGAGGTCACAATAAAAAATAAATGTTAAAGGCACAAACGCATGAGTGAAACCCACCAATTAGAGGAACGGAGTCAGACGTAGCCGGCATGATCTCTGCCACCAGAAGCATGAAGACAGTCAGCGAAAGCAGCACGGTGATGCCTGAGAACACAGCAGCAGTACACATTATGATGCCTTCAGGGTCACTGGGGTAGAAAATGACTAATAATTACTGATGCAACTGCAACCATTTATCAAATCTCAAACATTTTGACATACACAAGGTTGTTACAATCTAATAAAAAAACTCCATGACTTTCTAATTCAAGCCTGCCTTTCCATCCAGACATGGCACACTGAGATGATATGGTGGCCTTTTTTGATTGAAGATTCATCATACATTCTTTTACCACTGGGTTTATGGTACGAGTCAGGTAGGCAAAAACAGGTAAACACACATGACGCCATTTTCAACATTGTATGTTGATAACACCATCTTATTGTATGAATAAAATCATGCTGATATCTGGTAATCAAAGAGCTAAACAATGCTCACTTTGCCCATAATCTTTAATTAAACATCATAGCTTTCACTTCCGCCCAGCATCCGGTTTAGAGTTTGTTGAATCCCAGCGGTCTGCCTCTCAGTTCAGAAGTAACAAGACAGAAGCGCACGAATATAAGATTTCTGAGGAAATAGTATTTGAGTTGCAGAAGAACTTTCTGCTTGAATGATTCATTAGCCTTTTCGATAAGAAAACAATATAAATGATGAGGAAGTAGTCAGCCCGACAACTCTGTCAGTGCAGCAAAGGAGAAGGCAGATTAAAAAATACTGAAGAATGTAATTACAGTTTATATTAAAGCTTTATATTATATTCAAGGGCTTTATTTGTCATTCATGCGCATTTGAGTTTACAGAATTAAATTATGTACCCAATTCCCCTATTAAGCCCTTTTATAAATTAAATTGAAAAACACTATATACAAGTGAGCAACAAAATTTGAGTGCAAATGTGCTTTAGGTCTGGGGGTTGGGATGGGTTCTGATTGGACAGGGGGGAACGTGACGTATTCACGTCTATAGAGAAAAACACACAACAAACCTTTTCTTTTCAGCTACAACATAGAAGACCACATGATAACTGTTTTCAATTTTATTTTGATTGTACTTTTGAAGCAGCCACTCGATGCTAACATACTTTCATCCGCGGAGCAGGAGAAGGAGATAAAAGACTGTACCTTGGTCAATCAAAGCCAGCAGTTAGTGCAACAGCTGTTCCACCTCCACTATACAGGACGCTGTATAGTCCTGTATAGTGGAGCATGTGCAGATCGACCAGAATTAACTTAAAGCGGAATTAAGAGTTTACAAGATATTTTTTAATTCAGAATTAAAATCTGAATAAACCAGCTCCTTAATTTGGATTTAAGTCTTATTCTGAATTAGATTTGTTTTAGGAATTAAGTGTTTACAAGGTCAGTTTAAAGAGGAATTAACTTTTATTCTGAATTAAATAGGAATTAAAGCTCCTATGTAAACGTGGCCAGTGATGCAGGAGCACAGGACCACACAGTGCTTAATTTGTAAATCATAAGGTCCTGAACAAACGCCGGGTGTTGTTCCGCCTCTAAGAGAGAGACCAAAATGTCAGGGAATACATTTTTTAAAGTGCCTTTTGCTAACTGAATGGGCTAATAATATCACTTGAACACCAACAACCAATCAGTGTTAAAGAAGCATGGACAATTGCCCATTACGGAGCATCCGTTTTTCAATCTCTAAGCGACAGATGTCGTGTTTCAGCAACAAGGACAGGGTAAAATCACCGCTAATTTAGCCACAAAGGGCACTAAACTTTCAGAACACAAAAAACCACAAATAAAAAATATTTACAAACTTTTACACCTATTGCATGAGGCCAGACCGGGGAGTGCACTGCTCCTCGCTGTGTAGCGCTCTAAGGCCATTGTTGTTAATGTTATTTCCTGCATTAATTTGCTCCACTTTCACTCCAGGTTTGATACACACGGATTTGGCAGTACGCACATTTTATTGTACATGAGGCCCCTGGACTTTCTGTCAGAGGCCTGTGAGGGCCAATGTTTGATAGTCATTCAGGGTTGCCAAGGTGGAGCTGGTGGGGGAAGGGACGATGGTGGAGGTTTTCAGGCAGGTGGAGACAACTGCCTGTATGAGGGAAGTGTTGAAAATGTCCGTCATCACCTCAGACCCCCTGCACCCCACAGGAGGCTGCCATACTTACTGAGAGTGTCTTAAACATGATTGGTAAATCAGGTTACACTCTGCCCTGTAGGCTTCATTTTACTCCAATGATTGAAAGAAAGTACAAGACTTCAGTGGAGAAACTTAAAGACAAACTCAAAATGGCCACATCCAAAATCTCCCTTAGCACTGAACATTGTTGGAATCATGTCTCCTTCAATTTGACAACACTGCCAGTTGAATAACGCCACACAGCAGAAAACATTGCCTCCTGGCTGGAAGGTGTGGCAGAAACAATTGACTTTTCATTTCAGAACATCCTTGCTATTGTCCATGGCAATGCATGTAACATTGTGGCAGCTCTCAGAATCTTGGAAGAGAGATTTGGGGTGGCATCCCATCGGTGTGCTGGGCATACACTCCAGTTGGTAATCAACCATGCAATGGACAACCCTGTGATTGACAAGCCACTCTCAGCTACACGGTGCCTCGTGAAGCACATCAAGAAAAGTGAGCCAGCTACCACTAAGCTGAAGCAAAAACAAAAACAGATGGGCACAGTTGAGCATAAACTGATACAGGATGTAGCTGTCCGATGGAACAGTTCATACTACATGATTGAACGTCTTTTAGAGCAGCGATGGCCAGTGGTTGCGACGCTATCAAATCCAGAAATCACACAGCGTGGAAAACACTATCTTGATCAATGGAATCTTCTGGAGGAACTGGAAGAGGTGCTCAAGCCCTATGAGCAAGCCACAGTTTTCCTTAGTGGTCAATTTGAAGTCACTGCCTCTGTTCCCCCCCCTGCTGAAGGGTCTCCTGGAATCCACCCAAAATAAATCAATTGATTCTGCTGCCATGACCTTTTTCCAGGCCAAAGAAGAAGAGGAGATAATGGCAAGGTGGCAGGAGTTGTTTGTGTTTCAAGAGGATGGGAAAAATGTCTCCCTCATTGCTGCTGCAATTGATCCCCGTTTTCGGAAACAGAAGTTCCTTCCATCAGATGATGCTCTCAAACTACAAGTACTAATACAGACTGTTGCTCTTGATATGAGAAGAAAGCAGATATGGTTACAGGCAGCTGTGGGGCAGTTAGCCTCAGCAAGCTCCCCACCAAAGAAGAGGTCCTCCTGCTCTTTGTTGGACACTTTGTTGGGCACAGATTCTGAGGGTCAAGACAGCAATCAAGAAAACATGGACCAGGATGATAATGGTGGCAGGGACAGTGAGACAGTAAGGAAAGAGGTGCTATTGTATTTTGGAGTAAATCCTATCCCATTATGATAATGACCCCCTTGCATGGTGGAAGAATAACGCCATGAGGTTCCCCACCCTGGCTGCTGTAGCCAAATCAAATTTGTCTATACCTGCCACATCAACGCCATCTGAAAGGCTTTTTTCAGTTGCTGGAAACATTGTAAGAAAAGGTCAAGCCTGACTCCTAAGCATGTTGAAATGCTCCTCCACTCCAATGCATAACTGTATCTTGTCTTGAAATGTGCACACACTCGAAAAAAGATTTTTTTTACTTTGTCTGCACATGCTGTCAAAGGTCAACTCCACAAGAAGTGCAATCTTTTTTAGACAGCAATGCATGTTTTGTTATTGAAATTAAATAAATGAATTTATTTAATTGCTTAACTGTGACCATCACCAGCCCTCCCTAAGGAAGGATAAGAAACACTTTAATAAAGGGAGAATATAAAAAGAGAGGACAGTGTTACACCTGGGTGAGGGGGTGTGGGGGGCATTGTTAAGGAATTCATGTTTTTTTTCATAACCGATATGTAAATCAACATGTATAAATTGCTGTTAGTCAATTTATAGGGAGATAATCAATAATCGAATCGAACTGAAAAAATAAATAAATTCATCGTTAGATTAATCGAAGCATCGAAAAAAAATCGCTAGATTAATTGTTTAAAAAATAATTGTTTGTCCCAGCCTTAAATAACAGGAAATATTTCATCAACGCACTATTTAGTGCATGTCCTTGCATTTAGCATAAAAACGGTGTCGTGTCCTATAAATGTTTTAAGATAAAGCATAAATCCGGCCCTTTGGAGCATTAATTTCGGCCCGGTCGAGAAAGTAAAAATGATAGAAAAAACATGAAACATTTTATAAATAATTCAGCTGTAGATATCTCAGCCTCTCCAAATACAAAAAATCTATTAAAATCCACAATATTTGCAGATCTCAGTTATCCAGTTCTTTTCCCACATGACGACAGTCATATTTAATCTCAAACTGTAAAAAAAATCAGGCAAATTTTAATCAAATTATTCCACAAAATTTCTCCAAATTCCCAAAATCAGGGATATTTAAGTGAAGATCCTGCAGGGGCTAATATATTCACATACTTTTATCATTTATACGTCGAAGTGCAATCCAGGGCACAATGTTGAATTCGCACTTTTTCCACCTAAAATCTTGGATCACTTAAGCTCAAACTGGTCCATATTTGGCCCCTGAAATGAGTTTGAACCCCTAATGTAAAGGGTCAGAAC
Organism: Gouania willdenowi; assembly: GCF_900634775.1. Lineage (NCBI taxonomy): Eukaryota > Metazoa > Chordata > Actinopteri > Blenniiformes > Gobiesocidae > Gouania > Gouania willdenowi. Next base: position 12,217,497 of record NC_041053.1, read on the forward strand.
TTTGATCTACATATACATTCTTCTTTTCCTTACATCTGTTCAATCATATTATTTGTGTCATTCTCACCAAGAGAGATCTTCTCTCCAGAGTCTGCAGGTAGAAGGAAGACGAGCAGAGCCAAGCCAGAGATCAGCACACAAGGAATGAGCAGATTTAAGCCATAATACAGGGTCCTGCGGCGCATGGTGACAGTGAAGGTGACGTCAGGATAAGGCTCCTTACAGCAGTCGTAGTACAGCTCATTCCTCTTGGCTGGAACACCTGGAGGAGGAGTGTTGGGTTTTAATCATTTGTGACTTAATACATGACTTATTTTCAGGTCAGCTCCAGTGTTTACAAAGCAACTGAAATTCTTCTTGTGAAATGCCTTTCTTTGTGATTTTATTTAACACAAGATCAGAGCAAAATATCAACAAATTTACCTTCATTTTAAAAATAATAAAATTATGATAATGTTAAAAGAAAGTGACTCAAAGTCAAAGTGAACAAGTAATCAGCTCATCTCCAACATAATGTCAATGTTCTTATTTTACTATTCATTAACTTTTCTTTTTTTTAACCACAGAATAACTAGATATATTCGGCTTAAATTACAGAGAAACACTAAATATTTTCACCTGCTGTGGGCAAAATTTTCCTTAAGGGAACATTTTGGAAAAAATGTAACATATTGTTCTCATTAAAAATGAGAATATTGAGAATATATACCAATATTTATTGCTTAATGAAGCAGAACAATCCTAGCTTTCTAGTTTTTCGTAATACAGGTTCGAACATTTTTCCTTTCCCTTTCCACCCAGTTATCATCAACCGTATCCATGGAAACCTAAGAACAACTTTTTGGTGTACATTTTTAAAGAGGCAATGAAGGACATTAGGTGCCACAACAGGAACCATTGAGTTGTACCTCAGTGTGTGATGTCTGTGACCAACTTTCATGTTTTCCATTCCACCCCGTTACCACAAAAAGGTAACGGAGTGGAAAGACCTTCATCATTCAACCCCAGGTTAAACCAAAATTAGGAAGAATTCAGCACTGCTGCTATGCTGCTCATACAGCACAGCTAACATGGAACATTAAGTGAGCTACTGCAACTTTTGTATTCCATGATTTTCAACATCCCAAATGTGCCCCTCATAAAATTTTCACCCAAATATACTTTTAAACTGTATGTACCAGGGTTTAATAACAGCTGTTATTATGCTGAGCAACAGTGACGTGCCGTGACCACTAGGGTTGGGTAGGCAGGGCGGTGCAAATCGAGACCACCAACGACAATTTCATGTTTCTGCTGTCAAGTGTTAATTCAATTCACTTCAACTTTATTTGTATGAAGCAATTTACAACAAAGTCATCTCAATGCGCTTATCAAAATATAAAATTTATAATAAGAAAGTAAAAAAAACCCACAAGATCCACATTAACAAGATGTGAGTAAAGTTTATAATTTCACTTTATTATTCTAATCCTGTGGTTCCCAACCTGTTTCCTTGTTGTGATCCCATTTTTATATCACAAACTTCTGGCGGCCCCAAAGCATACCTGTCAAGTATTCCGTTTTGGCCGGGAAACTCCCGTATTTTTCCTGTCTTTCCCATCATTTTCCCGTATTAGTATTATCCTGTAAATATCCCGTATTTTAATGTAATAATCATTAAAAGATGCCTTACTAAACTGAACGCCGTCACTAGTCTCACGAGAACTACCACCTGAAATGACCTGAGTGGCAGTTCTCGCGAGATTAGTGCCGACAGCGGCAACAAACTCAGAAAAAACTCAGAAAAGAGATGATGAATGAAGACATTCTGGTGAAAAAAAACAAAGAACTCGTATAAATACGTTGTGAAATGTGACAGAGAGTTTATCTTCCTAAAGAGCAGCAGGATGGGACACAGTTACACATTGTGTTAGATTAATAACTGAGATTTCAGCATCTACCACGGCGTAAGTCACCATGAAAAATTCACCAATCATAAGCGCCACAAATATACACTGCTTTAAAAAGTGTCAAATGATGTAAAGTCTGCAACAAATGTGTCTAATAAGTCATTAGTGAATACCAGAGAACCACATGAGTGAGCATGAGAAATTATAAGAAAATATATAATGAAAATAAAATGGTCTAAGACAAGCAATGTGAAATTAACAGTAAATATGAAATGTGTTGACTTGTATATAAACTGTAAGTATATTAAATAAACACGTGTTTCATAAACACATTTATGTTTTTATTTAGGCTGTTTCATAATTTAGGAATTAGGGCTGGGCGATGTATCGAGATTCAAGATGTATCGAGTTTTCTATTTTGGCGATATTGAAAACTATATTATTTCATATATCATATGAAACAAAATACTAGTTTTAGGAGTCGCTGCTTTTACTTCTCAGAACAACATGTAAAGCTCAGTTAGATGATTTAATGAGTGGCACATATTGATCAGCTGTTTGTTAATAAATGTCCCTGTGTAGCATTTTGCATCAGCAAATTTAACCCAGAATTGTCTTTCTGGTCAGACTTTATTTAATAAAATGATCTAGATTTATATCATATATCACCATTTTGAGAAAATATATTGAGATATGAGTTTTGGTCCATATCACCAGCCCTAGTAGGAATGTTCACAGCATTTTAATGTTAATAAAGGTCGACCTACCAGATTCTAATCACATAATTGTATTTAATAAGTGGTTGACAAGTGGCTATTTTAGATTTCTTGTACACTTGTCTTAAAATATAAGGGTTACTGGAGCTTGGTTGGGCGGGTGGGTTGGCTCGTAGTGGGCGCTAAAAATTTGACAGGTATGCCCCAAAGACTTTCTTTATCTAAAATTAGTTTTTTGATCATGTTTGTTATACTGTGTTACAAATACAGTGACAATACACACCAGCTCAGATATTTTCATAACGCTTTTTATTTTTACTACATTTATTTTTGAGAACGTGAAAATATAGAATACAATTAAGAGAATGCATGCAGTGTTTTATTTTGAAAAAATATTATTATTATTTAAGCTCTTTGAGCTTTTGGCCCCTTTCTGCACTGTATATCTATTGATCTTATTGTCACTATAATTTTGTATATTATTGTATATTTGCATTATTTTGTATATATTCTATTTATATTACAGGTACTTTTTTCTTTTTCTTTGTATTTCTATTTCTATTCTTTTTCTATTTTTTAAAGGCTTAACGGAGAACTTGGGGAAATTATGTTTGTGCAAATAATGCACAAACAAAAATCCTTGAATCCTTGAAGTATGTAATGTTTTTCCAACTGTGCAAAATAATTAAAGAAAAATAAATTAATACAGATTAAAAAAAAATTTAATTAAAGTTGAAAAACACTGTTCTAATCCATCAAAGTATTGGCGAATGGCATAATAAGCACATATGCTCACTTACCCACAAGATCCCACTCCCCATTGGGTATGTAAGTGGATGTGTCCACATCCAGCATCTGCAGGTCCAGCAGCCAGCCGTTGTGCGTCCACGAGCCAAACTTAAGGTCACACTTCTGCACGTCGAAGGGGAACCAGCGCACATCAATGTAACAGGTGCTTTTCAGGATGCCAGGGGGAATGTACTGACAATAACCTGAGGCGTTCACCAGGACGTTGGTGTGGAATGTAGCGTCAAACCGCTCATCCGCACTGGAAAAAAGAACAACGTGACATGGGTGTGAAATTTGGACGGGAAAACAAAGCTTAAATGCTAGAACACACTCACTATGGAGGACGAGGAGTGCCACAATTAAATAAATACACCGTTCAATAATTAATTAAATGTGTCAATAAGTCATTAAATCACATTGCAGCACTTTATGAATTAATTTTACCTGTCAAACTTGCTAATCAAAATGTCTGTGGAGGCAGTTTCCTAACACTTGATTGGTTACCTGCACATCAAGTCAAGCTAAATCGATCCCAGACAATGGATTGAGGCAGAGCTAGTATACATTGTTCTGATACACTAGATGGCGCTGTACAATCTGTATACTGCTTTTATACTATATTCCTGATTCTACATTCTCAGCGAGGTCTAAAATCTCTCAACTGGAAAGTTCATGCACATATGATGCACATTGTCATAGCCGCCATGATTGGAAAGAGTCAAGGCCAAAGCAAAGGATTTGGTTGGATTGATGTTAACCCCACCCCCACGGATTTGAACGAGCAGATAAAACTATTTTATGAAGTGCAGCAAAACCAGACCATGAAATAAATAAATAAATAGTGAAATATTTAAACTTCATAAATTTAAGAATGAAAATGAATGTGAATCTAAAATGGATTTAATTAATTATTGACAAATTTAATTTAATAATGAACTGTGTATGTATTTATTTAATTGTGGCACTCCTCGTCCTCCATAGCTCGAAGCATGTTGCATTTAGAACTGTCCGAGTGTCCACGCCAAATGTCCGTGCTAGCTGCTACATGTTTAGCATTGAGGTGGTAGTGGAGGCTAGAAGAGCTCTGGTGATCGGCAAACTCTTTTTTGCACAATTTGCACACAACTGGGCTTTTGTTTTCCATCCGGTTTTTTTAATAAACTAAAATTAACACCAACAAAGCTGAGAAATACGGTACAAAGCAAAATCCCTCACCTCAAACTATTTCCAGTAAAAACACACAATGCACCTTTTCATGCAGCCACAAATCAACACCCCACAATACTGTCTCAGGTCAGCCAGATAATGTCAACAATCAGAACCATCCCAGGGTCATCTCCAGCCCTGATGAAAGAACTACTGTAAATGTGGATCGTTACAGAGTTTGAGGAGGGGTCTGCTTTTTTGGTCCTAGTTGAGTAATATATGGCTTTTACTGGAGGTTTAGGAGTTGAGATTTATTTTCCTCCACTGTGTGAGTCGCTATCAGCTGTGGCTTCAGGTCGAGGGGGAGCAATGTAGTGAATTATTCAATCTCTGGCCTTTCTTTATCTAAAAGCATGTGCTCAACGCTTGTAATCAACGCTCACACACATTCAAGCAAAGAATGTGTGTATTAGAGAAGCATGCACTGTTCTTACAATCTGTCCTACATTTTCACCAAACTGTCATCTCAGCTTGCCTGTATTGTTCCACAAGCTCTTAAGACTATAAATACATTAAAATGCCTCAATGCTTTTAAATGTGCAGGGCAACAATGAGGAAAATAAATCTACTCAATCACATTATTGTGAATAACTTACAATTACTTGAACTTAAATGATGTGAATATTAGAATTAATCAGTGATGCGATGTAAAATGTAATAAATTAGTTTAAGTGTTTAATTGTACTGCAATAAAAATAATTCAAATGATAAAGTCTCCAGTTAATCCAGAATGCTGCAATCAGTACTAACAGGTACAAGCAGGAGAGAACATATTTCTCCAGTATTGGCTTCCTGTAAAATCTAGAATAGAGTTTAAAAACCTCCTGCTAGCCTAGAAAACTCTACATGATCAAGCTCTTGTGTATCTTTAAGAACTGTTAGTGCCCTATCATCTGGGCTGAACTCTCCGCTCTGAGTTTTCTGGTCTTCTGAAAGTTCCAAACGTGTCTAGAAGTTGAACAGGAGGCAGAGCATTCAGCTACCAGGCTCCTCACCTTTGGAACCAGCTCCCAGTCTCAGTACGGGAGGCGGCTACTCTCTCCACTTTTAAGGCTAAACTCAAAGCCTACTTGTTAAAAAAAAAGCATATATTGTATAACAGTGTGGACCTAACCACTAGGAACAAAACCCCTAAACCTAAAAATAGGAACTAACAACTAAAATGATATAATAGAACACCAATATTACATTCAAACACAATCCACCACCACCAGTAGTGGAGGGTGAGGGATGCGTGGGATGTGGTTAAGATGTGGCCTCATCTACCACACCTCACCCTCATCATTCAGAGGCATTCCATCCACACATAGTCCTCCAACAGGTGCTGGCCAGTCAGACACTGTTGTGATGGAGTTATAGCTAATCCCCTACTTCTGACCCCTATAACATACCCATCACACTGCTTACACACCATTTACACCCCATACTCATTCTCATTCCACTCACACATAGTCTAGCACCAGGTGTTTCCACGCAGGCAGACATGCTAATACTGTATCATGTTTTTCTGCAGTCTGTGCCTTCTCCTCGTCCTTCTCTCTCTTTTCTGTTTCAGGTGTCTTGAAGCTGCTGGTAGTTCCTGATCTGTGGTTCATGACTCAACTAGTCTGGGACACTCTGGTGTTCTATCTCTCTATCCTGTTCTACTCTTTTTGTCCACTAACCCCTACCAGTCGAAGCAGATGGCTGCCACCTCTGATCCTGGTTCTGCTGGAGATTTCTTCCTGTTTTTTGTTAAGAATTATTTATTTTGATAAGTACTATGAGATGACTATTGTTGAACTAAATAATACATTATACAGCACCCAAGGTCAGTTTACAAATCGCTCAGAAGCAAAAACAATGATTATGTATATTATTTACAGTATGTGCATATTATGTTGTAGGAGTGTGACGATATCTTGATACGGCAATATATCGCAATATTGTTTTTGATCGATCGATTATCGATATGCTCGCGCCAAGAATCAATTTTTTATTATTACTATTATTATCATTATTATTATTATTATTATTATTATTATTTTTTTTTTTTTTTTTTTTTTTGGATTTAAGATTTATTTTATTATTTTCAAAACCTTTTCTGCTTTTTCACTAAAATGTGCAGGTAGGTCTTCACAGAAATGTTGTCACTGTTTGTTGAAGGAACCAATATATTGTTTACTGGAATATTGCACTATAATGGTGTCACTGGTAAGAAAGGCCCTATTTTTTATTACAGAAAGCACTTTTGGAGATACTTATTTACAGAAATGTTGCACCAAAATAGTGTCGCTGTTATTTATTTCTTGTTATGTCATAGATTATCGTAGATTGATTTCTGACCAATATATCGATAATCGCAGTATCGTCATATCGTGGGATAATCATTATCGTGAGCGTTGTATCGCTTAATGTATCGTAAGGTACCCAGAGGTTCCCACCCCTATTATGTTGTATCAATATTTTAAGATTTTTATTATATCATGGAGTATTTTGTTGTCACAAAAGTGCAAAAAACACGTATACATTTTTGCTCATTTAAAAAAAGGCAGAAACTTCAAGCTGCACAGGAAACACACATTTCTATCGATACGATAGATTTGTGAAAATTTGGAGATGGCAACACAATTTTTTATAATCATTCATCTGTAATCGTTGCCTCGACCCAACAATCTTCCAACCAAAACCTAAAAGTGCATTCATTCTTCACTATAAATGGTTCCTGTCATGCCACGCCCCTCACCCTCCCACCCCCCATGCAGCTTGAATTAGTTTTCAGTGTTTGATTTCCTCATTTGGACGTCCTTTATGTTCCCCATCGATCCCCAGGCCAAACTTAGAACATTGACTTTAGCCTCTAATAAGTTAAGGTCAACAGTTTGCTGCATGGCTTCACAGCTACACACTTTCACTGTATGGACTTTATGGTTGCCTGATGAACACACAATGTACACAACAGAATCAAAGCAACATCTGAGCTCACACTCATTAACGTTGAGTAAAGCAGACAGGCTGGAGTCAAATACAGTTTACTGTTTGCCTATAATTATTGAGATTTTTAAATGGTAAATGGACTTGATTTATATAGCGCTTTATCACCACACTGAAGCAGTCTCAAAGCACTTTACATATCAGCTCATTCACCCAATCACTCTCACATTCACACACCAGTGGGACAGGACTGCCATGCAAGGCGCTAGTCGACCACTGGGAGCAACTTAGGGTTCAGTGTCTTGCCCAAGGACACTTCGACACATAGTCAGGTACTGGGATCGAACCCCCAACCTCTCGATCAGAAGACAACCCTCTACCACCTGAGCCACGGTCGCCCACGGTCTTCCATTTCCATTTGTTTCATGAATCATTTTAAGATTAGATATGGCATTGAACGTTGTTCCCAGAGATCTGGATACATAACTCAACATAATAATCTTGGTTAAACATAATATGGGGTTGTGTGAAATGACTAAAACATTCAAGAAAAATATGACTGATGGTATTTATTTGCTCCTTTGGATAAAGTAGCAGCTTTAATTTAAATGTATACAGTATTATTTTTCAGTGCTTTGAAACAATATTTACTTAAAGACTTAAAGATTAAAAAGACAGATACATGGGTTGAAGTCGTTCTAAATAAGTCTGAATCCATTCACTATTCAATAAACTGTCCGACTAGTTTCTCATTGGCTACGCACTGATGAGCACATTTACTCAGTAAATGAACAACAATTGGAAAATACTGTAGTTTGGTGATTACATGTGTTAACAGCTTTGAGGTTTGTTGAATAATTAGTTATTTTTAATCTAACTTAATACTTCTGTGCATTGGCCCTGCCATGGCTCAGGGGAGCTGGAGACGCCCAGAGTGTGGGCACACTCTGTTTACATCACCCATCATGCAGATTTATACAGGGGTTATATAGACCCATTTCATGTGACGTATGCATACTAAATTAGGTGCATGTACGCAGGCTCGGTGCAAAACATCTGGAGAACTGCATTGTACTAGCATCGGCACACGATTGAAACACTTTTGTTTTTGTATAAAAACAACACAATGCCATCGCGTTGCGTTGTTGAATGCACAAATAGGACTACCAACAATCCAGGACTTAAGTTTTACAACATACCGGCTGGTGGGCACCATTTTCAGAAGAACAGACGAGATTTATGGTTGCATGCTATCGAACAGAGGCTGACAGCTGACGTATCTGACACACACATTCTAAATTCATGCGCACCAGTCCAACGAAGGCGTAAACAAACGCGTACCCTGCGCCTACATGTCTGCATGTCTGATCTGTATTTTCCATTGACTTAGAATGGGTACATTGGCGCAATGCACAAGTCACGTCCGTATGTGTGCTTGCAAACGTGTTAACGCGTTAACATGTTAACATGTTTGCAGACACTTTAATATGCATTCACATTAAAATGTATGCACTCATACGCCACACCTGGACGTGCACCTAACAGACATAAATATATCAGTCACACATAGACGCAGGTGTGGCGTGAGTGAAGCTATAGCGATCAGGTGACCTTCACTTTCGATCTACGTCTACTTGACACTTATTAGGCGCTTAAGCATGTACACATGTGCAGGTATGTGTGTGTGAGTGTTGAGTGTATAACAGACCACCATTTAGTCTGGTTACAGTCTGTGTCACGACACCCGTCCATACAGTGGTAGTGACTGTAGTGTTACGCTCTGAGTCAGATCGTTGCTGTGATTGGACAGGACACAACACTCACACACACCGACTGACTTGCATGTGTGTACACGCCTTCAACCGTAAGCGCCTAATCATTTTTTCTAAGTGCTTACATGTCACACAGACGGTGCTACACAGTGAAGGTCACCTGATCACTATAGCTTCACTCACGCCACACCTGCCACTACACCTAACTATTTTAATTAGGTAAGTTTAGTGAAAGTTAAGCAGTCAGGTACACGTGCGATGGACTGGTGCGCATTAATTTAGAAGCTATCCACCCCCCATACATGTGCACACACACACACACACACGCACACAGAGAGAGAGCATTGAAACATTCCAGATAAAGTAAAAATCAGTCGGTTTATGATAGAAATAAACAGCATAAAGTTGCCAAATAATCACGATCCGTTTGTTCAGAAGTGATAGTATCAACGTAATCGCTGCTGAGGCGACGATGCACGGGAGCGGACGGAGCAATATCTCTGTCTGGATCCAGTAAAAAGTGACCATAAAAAGCTGTAAATGGACTGATATGCAGACGTGGAACAGTGAGGAGGAGACTTAATGTAGAGATGGAAACTCCCAGAATATGCGGAAATACACGGAAACCTTCAGTAACAGGAGTACAGGAGCTCGCCTATCTGCCCATTCAAAACAAGTAGTTATAAGTATCTAGAAACTTAATGTTTTTAGGTTTTCTTTCATTATTACACTGGGTTTTTTATCAGATATGTATAAATCTCTGGCCACATCGGATGACACTCGTTTTCAGGAATGCTGCATGGTTCCTACAATCGTTCACCTGTTCTTAAAGTAAATTTCCTTAAATAAGCGGCTGTCTCCTCAGGTGACAAGCTTTGTACATACTACAAACTATTTTTGAGCCTTAACAGCTGTTCATTCATTGCCATTTTTAAATTTTTCAAGCACATATGTGCGCACGTCAGTCACGTGTCTCATGTTTGTCCACATTGAAATTAGTCTATCGGTTGTCCCGCTCATTCTCCAAGTTAAAACGTATTAAAAACCAGTTGAGGAGCACAGTGGGACAGGAGAGACTTGCCATGTTGTCCATAGAGAATGAGAGAGCAAAGGAAATGAACATAAAGAGCATCGTGGACGAGTTCGCGGAGTGCAAGGCTCGTTGTATGCCCTTCAAATAGTGGTGAGTAGGCCTTTAGCATTTCATATTGAAATAGTGTTTGTGAACATGTGGGCCGCTGTGCCAGTTTTACTAAACTTCATAGCTACTGATACAGGCTCTGAGTTGAAATGGTTCAAGTGGGTGTCAAAATGATGTGGTCACTATCCGTAGCGCTGAGATGCTTTGATTTTGTGTTGTTTTATTATCAGTGACCATGGATGGAGCCTAATGTTTTTGTTGTTCTCTTGTTTTGTTATAATTCATGTCCGTTTGATGGACTTCAAAATGACATAGTCGCTCTCCGTTGTGCCGAAACTTGTAAGCCTCGCTGTTGCGGGCATGTGTATGTTGTAAAATTATGATATCATGAGCTTTATTAATTGGGTTTAAAAGGCCTGGTCATTTGCCCCGCCCCCGGCCCGGCTCTGGTTGGTTCAGCGAGTGGAGAACCAGAAAGGAAGAAAGAAAAAAAAAAGTGGCATAAGAAAAAGAGTGGAGGTAGGCCTGGAGGGGAGGGGGTGCCGTGGCACCCTCGTTTTCGCTGGGTTGGGATTCCAGGCTTCTTTTGGCACCAAGGCTACCAACTGAGTCCTCGTCATTGTAGTCTTTTTTTTCCTCTCTCTTCTTTTGTTATCAATATTATTCCAAATTTCATCTTTAGATGTAGCTCGGATCATTAGCTCTTGCAAACAACATATTATTATTATTATTCTGATAACGATGGCTTAGAGTTAAACATTGCCTGCAACTTCATTCCAACCACAAGTTGATGAGTTTATCAATACCTAAGAGTTTAGTGCAGATTGTGGATTTATGAGATTAAAACACAGAATAATAAAGCTAAGGAGAAGCTGGGAGTGTGTGGGGCGGATGATATATGTGTCACACTTTGAATGACAGATAAAAGTAGATGGAATGATTTATAAAGAGCAGTCAGAGGGGGCAATGAAATGTGAAGAGAGAAACTGTGTGAATGACACAGAGGGAGAGAGAGATACAAATAGAATGAGATGAAAAGAGGGGGAATGCAGAGATTAGGACGGTTAATCCCCGTAGGTCTAAAGATGAGCCGTTGAAATGTAGGTTAATTCCTCATGCTCTAAGTGTCCCTTGTTTGGTTTTTTATTACATTATAAGTTGACTTTGCATTAACTGCTTCAAAAGTAAATGCAGGTCTTCCCCTCAAATCTAAAAACACGATGCAATTAGCAGCTTTGGGAGAAAAACAACTGGCTTACGTTTATAATTGACTTGAACAAAAACATGGGAAATATTAGAGAGACAGCGCAGCAAGAGCTCAATGGTTTGACCTCATCCATCCATCCATTTTCATACCCGCTTATTCCCGTTTAACAGGGTCGGGGGGGTCTGCCGGTGCCAATCTCCGGCTCTCATAGGGCGCTGGGCGGAGGTACACCCTGGACACGCCAGTCCATCACAGGGTTTGACCTCAATAGTTCCTAAAACTTTAATTGACTTTGATCAACTTTGATCATGTCTTGTAACTTTTTTTTACGATAATCACAATTGGGTAGTGCAGTGTGTGCCCTCAACAAGAGCTTCTCTGGTGATTACTGCATTGGCTCTAAGCAAACTTCCTTATTGGCTGTAATTATTAAAAACGTGTTTTACAATTAAAGCAAAAAATCTGAATGCAACACCAAATAAAGCAAAAACAACAACAAAACAAACTGCTTTTAATCTTTGAACTTAGCTGGAAGGAGAAGTCCTCACCTGTTATAAAGTAGGATGTCAGGTGTCCAGACCTGGTCTGAAGGAAATCGTAGATTTTGGACACCAGGGTAGTTTTCTGGATTCCAGCTCAGATAAATGTCTGTCCAGTGCTGGAACAAAAAGATGAAAACATAACAGAGAATCCAGATGTTAAAGTCTCAGGTGAGCATGATTTAGGCACGATCGTAGAATTACAAATGTCACCACAGGACAAAACGCTGTAGGATTTCAAAGAAAGACATACTAAAACTGAATATAGTATACACTACCAAGCATTTTAGGATTTTGATTCTGTGTGGCATTCTTAACCTTTAAAAACCTTTAACATTGAGTCATCTGCTGCCTTTATAAACCCACAGTGCTTGCTTTTCTCTTTCCGTCTTTCCCTTACGTCCTGCTTGACATCGTGCCTAGAGGGGTGAAATATTCAGGATGCTGAGGCTAGCATATGAAGATGTACCCCGAAATTGATTTTTCTAAGGCAATATGGTGATCCAGATGGATGCAGCAGAGATGGAAGAAACAAACAAACAATCATGCAGCTAGAAATACTAAAGTTTGGGTCATGGTGTGTTCACTTTTCCCAGCCCTTTCACTAATGCAGGGGTTCTCAATCTTGGGGTCAGGACACATTTAGGGTCATAAGACACTGTGAACAATTTGAGCCCATTTTTGCTTATGTTTACACTTTTTCAGCAACTACACCAAACTTATATATATTTTAACCTATTTTCATCACTTTTTCTTGCCATATTTTTGCTCTTTTTAATGTATTTTTGCTACATCACTCCCATTTCTGCCACTTTTTCATAAAATTTCAATGCCATTTCTGCACATTTTTTTTCACTTTCAAGACATTTTCAAACCCTTTCCACCACTTATACAACTTAATGTCACATATGTTGACCCATTATTGTCACTTTTAACTGCTTTTCACTGCATTCCATGCTTATTTTTACCAATTTAACCACATTCACAATTTGTCATGCCCATTATTTGCCAGTTTAAACTAGTTGTTGCAATAATGGCACTTTGAACACTTTTGTCCACTCTAATTTGCAACTTTTAACCAATTTCTGTTGTTTTTAAAATCCAATTTTACTTCACTTTTAACCCATTTTATTTCTGATTAAAACAAGTATTTACATCTTTAAGATGACTATATACTAAAACGCAAATAATAGTAAACTTCCTGGATAACAGTGGATATTATTCAGATAAATAAATGTGGTTATCACAGATTCATAGAACAATGGACCATAATTTTGCTGACTTAATGGATGGGCCCCAAAAAGCTCTCCTCTTTATTTCCCCTTATAAAAGGACCTGTCTACACATGACCGTTCTTCAATGTTCATGTCTGAGTTCAACCACAGTGGGGCTCATCAGAACCACTGATGTATACAGTTGAGCTCAGGAATTGATGACACAGTGTGACAATAAAATATAATTTCAATAACCTTGAATTTATCAGCTCGTGGAACACATTATTTTAGATTGAGGAAGAGTTTGGAAAATTGAGCCCCTTTTATTTACCTCATTAACGCTGTGACTCTAGTGATTTCAAAAACCCAATGATGTCTTTGGAGGATAATTATATAATAATGTTGTAATTAAAGCGTGTTAAAATGATGACAGTGTGTCCTTTTCCAACTTTGACTCACCAGCTGTAGCCAGGCGTTGGTCATCAGCACTTGATTCTTCTCATCCTGAGCACAAAGAGAGAAGAAAGAAGAAAGTGAGCTTTCCTTTAGCATAAATAACGAAGATCAATTCATATTTAATAAAGTGGGAAATTTATCATCAGTAGTTGCACTGAAGAGGAACACACCAGGCTTTGTTAGTGAATGTCTAAAGGCTCAGGCTGTGTGCAACTTTTCAATCTTCTGTTGGAGAGCTCAACATGAAGCAGTGTATTAAAAACAATGAGCTACAATCATTAATTTACAGTATACACCATTAAAGGAGCATAGGACAAGATCAAAAGGACAAAAAAAACAAAAAAAACAATGATGTGATATTGCTCTGAACGCCAAATGAATTTTTTTTAATGCAACCATGTCAGAAATGAACTGAATAAATAAATAAAATAAAATAAAATAAAATAAAAGAAATAAGACTCCATAGCGACATGACAACCGTCAATGTCAACCTCAGTCAATCCTTCATCCGTGTTTTCCAGTCAGCCAAGCTACCGTACTCAAAATGCCATTCACTTTGTTGTTGTTGTTGTTGTTGTTGTTGTTGTTGTTGTGTACACTAGTTAAAATCGCTACTCCTCTGTTATTCGTGAATGAATCAGGCTGAAATTTGGTAGCTATAATCTATGGATGTGTACACATGGACGCTTGGAGCACGATTTTTGATCTGGGGCCCCAAAACAAAAACAAAACAATGTTGATTTCTCATTTAATTGCAAGTCACATATTACGACGGTAATAATTCCTGTAATTTTCTGTAATTTCCAAATTTATTGGAACATAGTCGCGTGTTATATCATTTCAAAGGTATTTGCACGTAGATTACGATTATGCCACACACAATTTGATTAGGGGTCCGGGGGCCCACCCCACTTAATTCAAAGATCCTCACTGTACTGGATACGGGGTTTGATCACAGTATCGGTGTTGGGAATGAGATTTGACCGCTCTATCAATGTTAAAAATCAGCCCTGTACGGTATCGGTGGTGGGAACATGGTCCGATATTGGCTCTGTATCGCTGCGACACCAATACCAAAATCCGACATCGATGTTGCAAGTCCAATATTAGTCTTTTTTTACTCGATGGAACCGAGTCATTTGACTGAATTCTCAGGAACACGTGCTATTCGGCGCGGAGACGTTCCGTGGGCCCGGCCGTAGTTCATCAGAACTTGTTCTTTAAGTTTAGTGACTGAGTGACAGGTGATCTGGTGTGGACGAGAGAGCCTAATCACTGTGGTGTTTGTGGATCCTGGTCTTTGTGTGTTTCCCCATCTGTCTCCCAGTCCGTTTTGGTCTGTTTGCCTCTTCCTGTCTGTGTGTGTGTCTCCATGTGTGCAGTTCTGTCTCTTGTCTGTTCCCTGCATTTGTAGCTCTAGTGTGCACGTCTGTGTGCACCGGCAGAGGATCAGTGACTAGGAGTAGGGATGGCCGATATTGACTAAAAAAATTATCCAGATAATTTCTGGTATTATCACGATAATGATAAAAATCACGATAAATAAAAGCTATAAATAAATTTAAAAATAAAAAAAATTACAATTTAAAGTGTAAACAGGTCCCTTTCAAACACAAATAAATCTGAATACATCAACACTAGGCACATTAAAAAAGGCTACAATATCTGCTGACTGATTGCTGATATTTTATGGAATATATTGTATGGAATCTATTTCTTTTCTTCACTTGAAATTAAAAAAAAAGCACATAAAAAGCACAAATAACTTCAATAGTGTTTTTACTGCTGATGAATGTTGTTTATTTCATATTTGACAATGAAAAGTTATGGTTGATAATTAACTCTATAATTTCCTATATTTAAACCAGATCAAGCTGATTTAATCATTCAGTATATTTAGGTGTGATAATCTCAATAGTTACATTAGTCTAATGGGACCAGCTTTGTCGTGGGAACACATGGAATATTATTTTAAAAAATTGCGTTTCACAAGTTGGGACGGAAGAATAGTGACATTAGTATTTATGCTAACTTTTATTTCACACGTGTGACATGTTTAGCTTTTATTCTCCACACAAGTGTTAAATCTGACCATAAACATATTGGTGGATCTCTGTGGCTTTATGACAGTAAGACATGTTCTTTTAATCTTTATTGGTCTATTCCTTATATGGAGTGGTTAGCATTAGCTCTGTGTGTAGCTCTGTGTAGCTTAGCATAGTTAGCTTTAGTTGAGTTTCCAGGTTCATCTCTGTTCCCGTGTTTGTGGAACTCTGGGTGGAACTGAAGGAGGCACTTGAATCAGTTCCCTTTGTTGGATGGTTGTCTGGTTTTAACCAAGTAGCGGTCCATGATGTATCGCAGCACGGGAGCTTCAGGTAGCCGTGACGAGCACCTCACACACACAGACGGCGGCGTGTGCACACCGTGAAGGCTGCGCGGCAGAGCTTCCGTAAACAACGTTTACTGCCCTCTAAAGGTTGAACCCTGGCTATTACAATTTAATTTTGCTATCGGCTGAGACGGATTATTTGGACCATCGTGTGTCACCAACTGTCACTGTTGGCCCCGCCCCTCCTATAAAAGCTGAGTGGAAGGAGGAGGGTATCCTCCAAGCACAGCCCTGAGTGAGCATTGATTGACAGCAAAAAAGTTTTTGACTCTGTGCTTCTATAAAGAGCAGATTCTGGTCTAATCAGAGGGTTCATCAAGCGATGTGTGTATTCCTGTTTGTCTCTGTGTGTGCGCTGACATACTTACCTTACTGGTTTATGTGTGTGTGTGAGGTGGTGGGAGGCTCATGGTGAGAGAGCAGGGCTGTTTGCCCGAGTACCCCCCACCCCCCGTTCCCCAACCCCCCAGTGGCAGGTTAGGAGAAAACAGGGATTTAGTTACTCTTTAAAACACAAAAACAAAAATGTTCTCGTCTGTTTAAGGAAGAACACACACTTGATACATGGTAAAAATGATACAATAAATGATAAATAATTTAAAAGCGCGGTAGAAAAATTAGGAAAAGTAGTTGTGTTTCTACATCTGTCTAACACATAAAACCAGTCTGATTATTCAGGGACAGATTGAATAGATGATCAAGGACAAAAACCCTTAATTCATTCTATCAACAGTTCATTTCCCAAACAACCCAATGAAAATTAGAATAAATAGACTAAATGCAAGCTAATGCAGGATGATTGAAGCTATTGAATGATTTATGTTGATTTATGTAAACAAAATTAAAACCAGACAAAATGGCTGAAAGAGAAAACCAAAACTACTCAATTAGCAGCTGTTCTCACTCAGCTCGTAATGACATTAATGTGAGAAGGCAGAACAAGATGTCAAAATAAAATGGCAGTACAAACTGGAGCTTGATGAACAATGCAGAAGAATGTAAAGGAAAGTGGTTTCAGTCCATTTAACCTGCTACAGGTTTATTTAGTTAAAATCGTATTGATTCTTTTGACTAAACAAAACTAAAAGTAAAGACAGATGATGACTAATGAGTAAATCAAGTAAAACTTAATATTTTCATTGGATTAAAACTGAGACAGTATCAGAATCAGATCTCAGAACTAACACTGCTTACAAACTAGCAATTATTGCTGGATTATATTATAATATAAGATGTAGAATAAGATATAATTGTACTACATTACAGTATAAACTTCAGAAGCTTTTAATAAAAGGCAGAAAAAGCCTTAAAACCTATACATTTGGGCCATTGTGGATTTACATATAGTGTTGACTAAGAAGCAAGCTTTGGAGATGATTTGATAGCGATGTAGCTCGTGTTTTAGCTACTGGGGGGAAATTAGCATTTCTGCAAGCTTTGGAATTCCTGCCACCAGTAAAAAGAGGGAAAAAGTCAAGAATGCCAGAGTGGGTTTTTATTAAAGGAAGGAGAAGAAGAAGAAGAAGAAGAAGAAGAAGAAGAAGAAGAAGAAGAAGAAGAAGAAGAAAGAGGAGGTTAAATGACTTTATCAAAATATCTCTTCATTAACCCAGTGCTTCTTAATAGTTCAGCTTTCACACACACATTCACTATTTTTACCACCGCTTAAGAGTTTATGCTTTTTCTGACATTTATATATTGTTGAGTCTAACTCGATTTTCGATTAAATCAGAACTGCAGGTCATATTAAATGTATAAGCTAAAATTGTGAATTTCGCTCACCTGTTCAAGGTCAGAGCGCCGGCAGCATTTTCCCAACCGTGAAACCTCACACAATACATATTTTATTTTTCTGAAACTAACTGAAATGAACAATTCATGATGACATTACGATGCTGTGAGAAGTTGTGCTGTGTGATGCATGAAATATTACTTTGACAATTGATCACAGAATTGACTGGGATGTTTTATTTGATTAGGATCCAGAAAACCAATCATGACAGGTTTTGTTCGGACATTGGCTAAAACTGTCCCGGTACAAATTTTTCACTTCCGATACCGATATTGTAGCCTTGCGTATTAGCCAATACCGATATCGAATGACACGATATCAGCAGGAATCATACATATTTTATTGCTTATTTTGTAGTGTGTAATGTTAGAAAAGGCTTGATCAAGTGATGTCATTCAAACAGAGAACAATAGTCAGCAGTATGAGAAAAACTGACCCATTTGTTATTAACCAATTGGTTACATACATTTTAACCTTCAATATAATATCTACAGTATTCTACAATTGAATAAATATAATATAATATATCGGAGATTTTAGATTAGAGGTTGACCGATATATCGGGCCGATATATTAACTTTTTTAGCACTTTAGAGTAGCCAATATAGGAAAAAAGAAAGAAGATAAACATTGTTTGTGACTTATTTTGTTGGGCGGGGCTTAACCTGGAGGCAAACCACCATAGATATAAATATAAACACTAGATGACTTCCCCACGCTGTTAGACAATGGGGAGCGACGTAGCAAAGTGGCGGCCATCTTACCTCAGACACCCTAACTTGCTCAACTTTCAACCAATTTTCATACGGCAGGCATCCTATGTCATACTTACGTATAATAAGGTTTGTAATAAGGCAAACCGTTTATAAATCTGTCAATATTTCATCAAGTTAAGGGTATTTTTGTTTAAATCCCCTTAAAGATGCAGTCTGCAACTCTTATAGAAGTGACTTTTAGTCATATTTGCTAAAGCTGTCACTATGTAAGGACAGCATTACATGAAACAAGTAGTTTGTGTGAAAAAACAGGCTCAATGAGCCACCTCTGCTGCTCCTGCAGCCTTTGGCAGATTGTGACCGAGCAAAAAGAACCAATCAGAGCCAGGATTGTGTTTGATAGACTGTCTGACAGCTGTTGCTTACAGTCCCCGCCCCTTCCCGGACCTCGAGCTTCGTCTTTTTTACAGTGTGTGGTCTGGAGGAGTAGAAGATGGAATTGGTGACTTTTCTGCTTGAAAGGTAATTACTGCTGCTTGATTTACATTTGTAATTGTACACTAGAACTCTGTAGTGCATTTGTTTGTTCATCTGTGTGGCTGCTCTAAGTGACACTGTGTTGTTGCTGCTGCTGAGGTTTGTGCACATTGAGTGAGAGAAGCTAAAGTTAGTCCAACAGCAACATCACAGTAATATAATATGCTTTTAACAGAGAATGTTATATTACTGTGATGTTGCTGTTGGACTAACGTTTGCTTGTTCGCTCCTCTGAGGGAGGGACTTTGGAAAGTTTGGAGGCAGGGCAAAAGCAGTGGGAGGGAGGGGGAGAGAGGGATCTGAAAGCACCTTTAATTACTAGCTACTGTAGAGCACGTCAGAATGTCAGTTGTCTGAGAACTGATGGCCGCTGTTGAGCCACGCTGGCGAATCCCGCTTGCGTCCTCTAGTGTTTATGTATGTCTATGCTTTAGCCAGTGGCGTTGCCTGTTTTTGCCTCCCATTAAGGGGTCTAGAGCAAAAATTCATTGTAATAGCAGGGTTTCAGCCCATAGAGGGCAGTCACACTGACATTTCACAACTAAATAGTTTGACTAAAATGTTGAGAGTTGGACCAGGATCAATTAACAGCACTACTTCATACCCAAATACATTTGTATTTAGCAGTTTTGGGGTTTAGTTACTCTTTGATATCTATTCTGCTCTCCAATGCAAATGTCACAATTCTGATAAAGACGAGCAGTCATTGAAGATGGGTAGATGATCCAGGACTATATAAAACAAAGTGTTTTATTAATCTACTACAGTATAAATGGAATGTACAGTATAAAAATTATTATTTATGTTTAGTGCATCCCCACCAAATATGCAGTTTAACATTAGTAAGCGTCTAACTTGCTGAACAGGATGATTTAGTTAAGAAGCTACGAGTGAGAAAAACCTATTTACCTACCCACACAGATGTGCGAGTCTATTCACAAGAGGAATGAAACATCTGGCAGTCATAACACTCAGCACGTCCAACAGTTTAACAGCGTCATGAGCTGACTGATTGATGACCTGTCAGATGTGTCTGAAGCTGTTCCTTCTGCTTGCTAAAGATTCCAGAGTCTATTTAAAATCTTTACTGAGCTCAGAGAGCAGATTAATGTTTGTGGAGCTGAGGAGCAAACTTTACCTTCACCTGCTGTACCTCCACCTTTCAGAGCAACTACACCAACAGTGACAAATGAATGTAGATTCCTCACCACGTCTATGATCTGCAGCAGTGTGAGGCCAAGCTCCACCAAGATGGCTGACGAGTCGTTGACCACCGGCCGCTCCAAGCGGTTGTAGTTAGCCAGCAGCTCCTTGTACAGCTTCCTCTGGTATTCACCCTGTAACGACCCTGGTGTGGTAAGAAAGAAACAAAAATATAAAATAAGGAGCAACATTTGTAAAAAAAAAATAAATACACATAAAATAAATACACATAAGAATATAATAGAAGATAGCAGTAGTCTGTTGCAGGGGTTCTAAACACCCCCATTCGGGGTCACGAGACACTGGGAGGGGGCTGCCAGATGCCTTCAAGAAACTACGAATATTTTCTGAACAATTTGAGCTCATGTTTGCTTATCTTTACCTTTTTTTTCTGGAACTACACCAAACTTTCCATATTTTAACCTATTTTCATGATTATTTCTTGCCATATTTTTGCTTCTTTTAATGCATTTATGCTACATTACTCCAATTTCTGTTACTTCTCTCCATCAAGTTTCAATGTCTTTTCTGCACATCTTTCCACTTTCAAGGCATTTTTGGTACTTGTAAAACCTTTTCACTTCATTTCCCACCTAATTGTTACATTTGTTGACAAATATATTGTCACTTTTAACCTCTTTTCATCATATTTCATGTTTATTTTTGCCAATTTTAACCACATTCACAATTTGTCATATGAGATGAGATGAGTTTATTTGTCATTGCACATGTTACAGAGCAACGAAATCACATTTCAGTTTCATCCCGTTCAAGAAAACATGAAAAGACAATCATAAACATGGGAGCACAGGAGCGGGAGAACTGTGGTTCGCCACCAGGGCGGCGCCCCTTATTCAGATGAGAAAATGGGAAACCAAACGATGGGGAGGAAGAAGAGATAAAAAAAAAGGCAAAAACCAAACTAGGCCCTTGTAGAGAGGGGCAGAGTTTGGGATCATGAAAAAAAAACTCTTCAGCAACATTGCGACAGAAACCCACAAACACAACATTCAATTCAATACAACAGCACGTTAGCACAGGGGATGGGTCTTTAGGATGGGTAGTTCGCAGGTCAGCCACAGTGTGGCGCTGCCCGTATGGCGCGCCTCCTACTGACCAACCGCTGGGAGGGAGGAGGGTTGGAGCCAGAAGAGACAGTGACAATATAGGATACGTAGTGATGTAGGGGGAGTGAAAGTGTTCGTTGAGATAAGCCTGTTTACTCAGACTCTGCTGCTGACTCTCACATAGAGATGACCTCGAGAGTTCGTTGGCAGAGCCGGGACCAGGTGTACATGAAAAGTGAGGGAAAGGTCAGAGCGTCTTATCAACATTCCGTCCTTGGAGAGTTTGGAGAGAAGAAAACAGACCACAGGCTGCTCATTCAGGGGGGGGGCGAATGAGAATAGAGAAGGTGTTTTGAGACGGGCTAGCCATAACATGGCTGCCAGCCCTACTGTTCCTGGTCAGTTCGATAAGTAATCCAATAGTGTGGCCATATCCTGTGAGACAAACTATCCTCCTCTTAAAGTTCCACGGTGGAATCCATCTGAGAGAGTTCAGAGAGTTTGGCTCCTTTCTTCGTTAACTGCGGCTTCCAATAGTGCTGACAACGTAATCCAATTTTTTGCGATAATTCAGGAAAATGCCAGATCCAATCAGCATAAGACCCGATATCATACATTCCAATCTGGTGATGGATGTCTTCCACATCCTCAGGACTTGTGAACTCTCCCATTTCCCGTCCTTCTAATAGAGAAATTTGACCAAAAGCGAAGAAAGACCAGATAATCAATTCCATGATTAGATTCAGGATTGGGATGCTGATAGAGGCTCCTGTTAGATTTGAACAAGACAAAAGAGCAGCAAGCAGGGAAAATTTGGGAGAGGGAAAAAAATAGCGTCCGTCTCCTCTGAGAGCAAGTGCATAATTTGCAACTTTTAACCAATTTCGATGGTTTTTAAAATCCCATTTCACCACCACTTTTAACCCATTTTTTATTTCTGATTAAAACAAGGATTTACATCGTTAAGATTACTATATACAATGGAGCAAATAAAAATAATAGATGGACCTGTCCACACATGACTGTTCTTCAATGTTAATGTCTGTGTTCAACCACCTTAAGATACAGTGGGAGTCCCGTCTCTGGAACCTTTATTTTGGCGGTCACTATTTGAGAATCACTATTGCAAAGCCTTGAAATGATGAATCCATGTGACTCCTCTGTAATAAACACATTCTTAAGAGAAAAATTCTCGATGTATGTTTGAAAAATTTATTAAATTTGAAAACAATCAAATATGAAGCAAATACCTGTAAAAGGTTACATAGCTTAGAGTTCAGATACTGTTACTGTTTTAATTAGGTCTAAAATGAAAATGAATTGTATATCAATGTTAATGTAATGTCCACTTCACTGCTTTGGCTTCAATAGAATTCTTCTGGTTGATCTGGATATAATTCACCTGTAAAAAAGCTGCATCCAGGTTGAATGTTATCCTTCAGAGTTTCCCATGAATTCCCTCAGTGTTGAAACGATCAGAAAATATTTCCCCTGTTGTTAATAAACAATGCATGTGAATGTGGATTGTACATTATGTGTTGTTGAGATGTGGATGAATAATAAATGCAAACACATGCTGACATCTGCATATACGTACATCTGCTGACCACACACACACACACACACACACACACACACACAGCTGTGAGCAGGTGAAGGCTTCAGGTCCACGGTGATTAAAGTGATGTGTTCGTTGGCCCGACTCTTGTCACCATTATCGATCGTCTCTTCTTTCCTTCCCTCTCACATCTGACATGACCAATTTAACCCCAAACAGAGAGAGAGAGAGACGGGGGGGGGGGGGGGGGGAGATCACACACACAGCCTCGGTAACAACCTTGAACCGACTGACTCTGAAAGCTACAGCCTAAATCAAGATTTTGTTAAAAAAAACATTTTAAGTCTGTTTGATGTTCTGTTTCATAGGGGGAGCAAAAAATGTTTCACTAAATATTGTATCATTAGTAAAACATTAAATTGACTAAAGCAAAACAAAAGAATCAAGCTTGTGTCATTTATTATCTGTAACAGATATAAAATCATATAATCGTACAAAATTTTGTATTAACGAACAATCTTACTGTAGCCAGGAGGAGGACGTGAGGAAGACTTAAAGGATCTACTGTATATCATGCTATTTTAAGACCTTCGTAAGGTAATAATGTGCCACAGAAACAAAAAATCATACAAAAGTGTCAATTTTAAAAAGGAGTACGAATGTGAGAAAGAACACATGGTAAAATGGGAGCTAGCAGGATGCTGATTGGCTCATTAGAGCTGTAATGAGAAAGTTAATGGTTGGATATAGCCTGATGTCAAACCCAAAGAAGCAACATTCAGCTGCTCAGAACAGAAAAAGCCTTTTCACAGCTTCTCTGGAGTTTGTAGACTTCATTATTATGTATAACCAACGTTCCAGAGCTGAACCAAGCTCTGCTGATGGATCACTGAGGACATGTTGTAATGTGTTTGTCCTTCCTTCTGTCAGCGGTTAGAAGGAATCCAAAGTAAGTGTTTTTTTTTTTTTCTAAGTTGCCTTAATACCACAATACAAACATTAACCCAAGCTTGTATCTTTCCAAATAAAAACAACAGATTTCTGCAATGTCGTGCAAACGCAATCAAATACAGCCAATATTAAACCTAGCCCTACAGCTGCTACGCCTCAGTCTTTACTCTGTTATTGCTCTGGAACATGAACTGAGGGCCGTACAAACTAAACTAATGAAGTCAGCAACAAATAATTGAAACTGTTGCTGCTTGTCTTATGAAATTGTGTACAGAGGGAATTTGATAATCAACCTCATCCCAACATGAATACACAAACTACAGCGTAGTGCACAGGAGGACTCTTACCATGAAGATAATGGCCTGAGTCAAATTCCCAAGAAGCAGTCGGACTAAAAAAGATAAAGCAAATGGGCTCAGAAAATAATTTTCCAGTCAGGATTAAAAAAAAAAAATAGCATTTGACTTACAAACTCACAATTTCTCCAAATTTTATGCAAGTTTAATTAAAACAGAATCTAAACCAATGGGCTCCATTTTTTTTTTTTGCACTGGCACTACTGTACAGAAAAGGGGTCTGTTTCTATTACCAAATTAATATTAAATCATTCAACAGCACAAATGTTAAGTATTTTTTTTTTTTTTTCTTCTCTATTGGGTCTTCCTCTTTTGTAAAATGACACACAGGAGGCACCACTTTAATCTCTATTACATAGAATAGCTATGATTGCAGAATCCAAACACATACACACTGTGAGGACAAAATAAAATGTAGCTTTTTAAATCTTTCATTAAAGATTAAAACATAAATTAGGTGATTTATCAAATAAAAACCATGGCAACAATTAATACAGGCATGTATTATAAACTTAACATGCATTAAACTTAAATGAACACAGTATTTATTATTATAACATGTTTTTAATCACAGTCTCCAAAAAATCTCTAAAATTGAGAACATAATTAAATGCTCTGAAAACTGAAACTGTAAAACCAGAGAATTATACACACAGAGCAGATTTTGCTTTGAACAGAAGTAGACATTCCTGAACCTAAAGGTAATTTAAAGTATTGGATGTCCCTCTACTTTAAACCCTGTACATGAGGTTTTTTTTATTTTTTTTTATTACGAGATATTTAGGGGACAAGCATGAAAACAGAAAAATAAGAAGAACAAGTTCAGACAAGTTCAGTTGTAATTTGCGCTATATAAATAAAGTCGAGTTGAGTTGAGTAGATGAGCTATGGCCGGGCCCGCGGAACATCTATGCGAGGCATAATCATAATCTACGTTGAATTACCTTTGAAATGATATATCACATGACTATGTTCCCACAAATTTGGATATTACCGGAAATGTGGGGTGGGCCTATTTAACAAAATGGGCTCCGAGCATCTCATCATATTGGATTCCGATCTAACGAGAACTAACGGAGGAGTAGTCATTTGAAAAATGGGGCACCCGGGGACCTCCTGGCATCCCTGTGACACATATATTTATATATTTATATACTGGTAAGTGCCAATGATTCGGTACCACCAACCGTTGTAATATTTGACTTGCAAATAAATGAGCAATCGACTTTAGTTTTTTTTTCCTTTTGCGGCTCCTTGGGGCCACCCTGGGCCCCAAATCAAAAATCGGGCTCTGATTGTCTATGTATACACATTCATAGATTATAACTACCAAAATTCAGCCCGAATCAATTCATGAATAACAGAGGAGTAGTAGTGTACACAAAAAGAAGAAGAACAAAGTGAGTAGTGCTTTGAGTACGGTGTCATGTACTGAATGCGCATCGTACTGAGATTGTATATGCACATGCACGCACATGCTAAAAAAAAGAATCCATTTTTGTTTATTTTTGTTTTCAAAGTGAACGAACACGTGGTTTATTTGTTTATTGGACTAGGTTAGGGTTATAATCTCAGTACAGAGGTAAACTCAGTACAAAAAACTGAGGAGGTAAACAAACATGAATGAGAATAAGTTGCTGCCACTAATGTTGTTGAAGTCTAAAATGTCTGCCCTGTCTTGTTCCAATAAAAGCTCTGTTCTCATCTTACACAATCATGACTAATATCACCTTAAAAATCTCATATTCCTACCTCCAAAAAATAAAATAAAATAGACGTCCCATTTTCTGTTGCTGGTCTGAAGACACCATGAAAACTTTGAAATTGCCTCACAGCATAATGTGACAGTTTGTTGTTGTTGTATTTGATTGGAGGAAGTACAAAGAAACACAAATAACAAATCATCAAAAACCAAATGAAAAGCAGGTCCAAACTCACTTGGCTGCATTGTGATCACCATATTATTGAAGTGCGAACACAGCACAGACCAAAGACCTCAAACAGAACCAAACACAGGGACTGACTATCTCTGATGTGCCGTACCATCACTGATGTGCACATTAAAAAACATTCCTGCAGGAATTTCCAAACTTTTATGCATATTTCTAGGCTATGGCTTTTTCCTCAGCCGGTAAACATGTCATCACAATGATTTCATAGGTGATGCATTGCGAATCGACCACCAACTGTGCAGGAAGTTATGAAAGTGTTACCTCAGGTTAATAAAATGCACTCTGCCCTGCAACTTTTTAGGGCAGCCTGAAGAATGTGAATATTAGCAAACTAGTGCAAAGTCTATTTCAGGAATACAATGTAAAAAAAATAAAATAAAATTATATATTGTGTATATATATTCAAAAATAAAGTTGCTCAAATCTCAAATAGTAAACATGGATAAATCAGAAAGGCAAACTGTAAGTGTAAACAATAAACTAGTGCACTTCTCCCAGTGTTGTAGTTTTGTAATCATTACTGCTAATTCCAATGCTTATAATTAAAGAAATTATAACCTGTCACAATAATACCAAAAATAAAAATTCTTGACTGAAACCAAAAACAAGAAATCTAAGGCCAAAAGCCAAAGCATTATTTCACCATTTGTTGGTACCACAGACCATTTCTTGTGTGCACTGCTTTATTCCCACATTCAAGTAATGATTTTTATGAATCAAGTACAGTTGCAGAGGATCTGATTAGATCTCAGGGAAACGTGTGCTGACAAACTTTAAAGCCAAATTTATACATCTGACGCATAGATTTTAGGCGGCGCGCGTCAAGCTACAGTGTGGGGGTCTGTGCCGATGCAGAGGGCTACACATAGTTATGGCGTCAACGTAACATAGAAACATGCGGAAATCACACTTTAGTGTTTACTTTTCATTGTTTTCACCCTGTGCTCTGTCTGAACCTCTGCTTACAAGACTCTGTGCTCGGATTTGTTGAAATACGTTTAGACCACAGACACGTTGGCCTGTATTCAGACAAGTGCATGCTGGGCTGGCCATGGTGTTTGCTTGCATCATCACAGCATCATGTTGTGTATCTGTGTAACAAAGTGGACGAACTCCAGCTGCTGTTAGGTAGAAACAGAGACTTCTCCTCATCTTCTGTTCTGTGCTTCACGGAAACGTGGCTGTGTGGAGCGGTACCGGACTCTGCGCTGCAGTTGGCCGGCTTCCAACTTCACAGAGCGGACCGAGACGCGGAGCTCACCGGGAAGAAGAAAGGTGGAGGAATCTGCTTTTATGTGAACAGCAACTGGTGTAACGACGTGACAGTGATCCTCCAGCACTGCTCTCCTCACCTGGAATCCTTGATTATCAACAGAAAACCCTTCTATTCTCCCCGTGAGTTCGCTTCATTCATCCTGGTTGGCGTGTACATCCCACCGTCAGCTGATGTGCGCGAGGCACAGCGCACACTCGCCGACCAGATCCTGTGCATGGAGCGGACCTACCCGGACTCTTTTATCATTGTGCTTGGTGACTTTAATAAAGGTAACCTCTCACACCATCTCCCCAAATATAGACAATTAATTAAATGTCCGACCAGAGAGGAGAAGACACTGGATCACTGTTACACCACACTAAGCAGTGCTTATCACGCCGTTTCCCGTGCTGCACTGGGCCAATCGGACCATTTGATGGTCCACCTGATTCCTTCATACAGACAGAGGCTGAAGCTCTGTAAACCTGTGGTGAAGGAATCTAAACAATGGACCAGTGAAGCAGTGGAGAAACTCCAGGAGTGTTTGGACTGTACTGACTGGGATGTTTTCAGGTCTGCGAACAGTTCCCTGGATGAGTTTACAGACGCTGTGACGTCCTACATCAGCTTCTGTGAGGACAGCTGCATTCCATCAAAGACCAGGGTGAGTTATAACAATGACAAACCCTGGTTCACAGCTAAGCTCAGAGGGCTGAGGGCAGACAAAGAGTTCGCTTTCAGGAGTGGAGACAGAGCCAGGTACAGAGAGTCGAAGTACACGTTTGAAAAGGAGGTGAGAAGAGCCAAACGTTTGTACTCAGAGAAGTTACAACATCAGTTCTCTGCAAATGACTCGGCTTCTGTCTGGAGAGGGCTCAGGCAAATTACAAACTACAAGCCCAGAGCCCCTGCTGCTGCTAATGACCTCTGCCTGGCCAACAGTCTGAATAACTTCTATTGTAGATTTGACAGACAATGGGACAGACCTGACTCCAACCCTCCTCACACCTCTGACCAGCCTCACTCCAACACCTTCACCCCCCACATCAAAGCTACAGTTTCACCCCAGCTGCCTACAGAGGCTCTCTCCCCTATCTTCCCCCCCTCCTCCCCCCCTCCTACAGAGACACCTTTCTCCATCAAAGAGAGAGATGTGAATAGACTTTTCAGGAGACAAAACCCCCGTAAGGCTTGTGGACCGGACTCTGTCTCTCCCTCTACCTTAAAGCACTGTGCTGATCAGCTGTCTCCAGTGTTCACAGACATTTTTAACACCTCACTGGAGACATGCACCGTACCAGCCTGTTTTAAGGCCTCCACCATCGTTCCTGTCCCTAAAAAGCTGAGGATCACAGGACTTAATGACTACAGACCCATCGCTCTGACATCTGTGGTCATGAAGTCCTTTGAACGCCTCATGCTCTCCCACATCAAGGACATCACCGACCCCCACCTGGACCCCCTGCAGTTTGCCTATAGATCCAACAGGTCCGTAGACGATGCTGTAAACCTGGCTCTCCACTTCATCCTCCAGCACCTGGACTCCCCAGGCTCCTACGCCAGGATCCTGTTTGTGGACTTCAGCTCTGCTTTTAATACAATAATCCCAGCTCTCCTTCAGGACAAGCTTTCCCAGCTGAACGTGCCAGACTCCACCTGCAGGTGGATCACAGACTTCCTGTCTGACAGGAAGCAGCACGTGAAGCTGGGAAAAACCATCTCTGCTCCCCGGACCATCAGCACTGGATCTCCTCAGGGCTGTGTTCTTTCTCCTCTGCTCTTCTCCCTGTACACCAACAGCTGCACCTCCTCTCACCAGTCGGTCAAACTCCTGAAGTTTGCAGACGACACGACCATCATCGGTCTCATCGCTGATGGAGACGAGTCTGACTACAGGTGGGAGACAGACCGGCTGGTGTCCTGGTGCAGCCAGAACAACCTGGAGCTCAATGCTTTAAAGACAGTGGAGATGATAGCAGACTTCAGGAAGAACCCAGCCCCCCTCACCCCCCTCACCCTGGGAGACTCTACAGTGAGCTCTGTAGAGTACTTCTGCTTCCTGGGGACCATCATCACTCAGGACCTCAAGTGGGAGCTGAACATCAGCTCCCTTATCAAAAAAGCTCAGCAGAGGATGTACTTTCTGCGGCAGCTGAAGAAGTTCAGTCTGCCAACAAAGATGATGGTGAACTTCTACAGCTCCATCATCCAGTCCATCCTCTGCTCCTCCATCACCATCTGGTACGCTGCAGCTACGGCCAAGGACAAGGCCACACTGCAGCGTATCATCCACTCTGCAGAGAAGGTCATCGGCTGCAATCTGCCCTCCCTCCAGGACCTGTACGCCTCCAGGATTTTGAGGCGTGCAGGAAAGATTGTGGCCGACCCCTCCCACCCCGGTCATAAACTGTTTCAATCTCTCCCTTCTGGTAGAAGGTTTCGGTCCATCAGGACCAGAACCTCCAGACACAAAAACAGCTTCTTTCCCTCTGCCACCATCCACATGAACACACCCCAAGTCACCCACTGAACCCCCCCCCCCCCCCACCCGATCACCACCTCCACCAGCTTGATACCATGCTGCACTGTATATATATATTTATATTTATATTTATCCTATTTATCCTTTATTCTCTATCTATCCTTTATTTATCCCTCATCCTTTATATTTATCATTATTATTATTATTATCGTTGCTGGGTTGTTCTTTGTTGTTTTGTTTTTATTTCTTTCTTTTATTTCTTTTTGTTGCTTGTTTTGTGCACCAACCACCAAGTCAAATTCCTTGTACTGTCCTCAAAACTGTACATGGCAAATAAAACATTTCTGATTCTGATTCTGATTCTGATTCTGATGTTTCAGCCGCGTTGTTTCGGAGATAGAAGTCTTTCTGCTGAAAACCGAAAATGGCCGAAAATCTTCAATGGCCAAATACTCTATGTGCATCACCAGTATTAATGCAGAAAGCACCGCACAAAGCGACAGGCTTTCCACGCAGCACAAAGGTTAATACATCAGTTACGTATTACAGTATAGTCCTTTGGAGTAACAGAGACTAACACCGTTATAGCTAAGGAACTGTGTTCTCTCTAATAATGTAAACATTAAATAATAACAATCAACTAGAAAAAATATAAACATAAATATAAACAGTAGACTCATATGTGCAAAACTAAATAAAATAATATAACAAGATAACAATAACAAGATAATAATAATAATAATAATAATAATAATAATAATAATAATAATAATAATAATAATAATAATAATAATAATAATAATGCAGTAGTGCAGGTGAACATTTAAATTAAATAGTATACGTTTATTTACATGAACATTCACAGTGACAGTTTGTTCCAGGGTTGTTACGTGTTTAGTTCCAGGGTTATTTCACAGAAACAAGTCTGACACTCTTTGACTGTTTAGTGTTAATCAGAGTGACATCCTGGGGGAAGAAACAGTTTTTATGGCGAGTTGTTTTGGCGTACAGTGATCTGTAGCGTCTGCCGGAGGGGAGGAGTTTGAACAGATTGTGTGCAGGGTGTGAGGGGTCTGCAGTGATGTTACCTGCTCGTTTCCTGACCCTGGACAGGTATAAGTCTTGGATGGAGGGCAGATCAACACCAATGATCTTTTCTGCAGTCCTGATTATCCGTTGTAGTCTGTGTCTGTCTAGTTTGGTTGCACAGTGATGGAGGTGCACAGAACAGACTGAATGATGGAGGTGTAGAACATGATCAGCAGCTCCTGGGGCAGGTTGAACTTCCTCAGCTGACGCTGGGTTCAAAGTCAGATGGCTTCTTGCTGGTGTTATGGTTTAAATGGCGACCAACTTTCATTAGCGCCGCTAGTTGCTGTAGTAACAGACAAGGATGTGAAGCTGCCTTTGGCTTCAAACATACATACCTGTAACAGGGTTTGTAAAGGACACATTGTAGTTCATCTGTTACTGCGTTTACTATACATATACACACTGCAGGAGCGGAAACAAATCTGTTTGCCAATATAATTGAAGTAAATTAACAATACAAAGAAAAGTACTTGTCCTCATTCTGAAGTATTCTTACTTGTCCAGCTGCAGTATGTAGAATTGTGAAACTTGCATATAAACAACCACGCTACCCCTCCCCTCCCTGTTTTGAAACTAATCGTCCCTCACTGGTATCTTCATGAATGTGCACAACTGTGGAGCTTTTAGCGACTTTTTTCTCAATAGAGAAAAATAACAAATGTCGGGACTTTATTTTGTCATATTAGAGAGTTTCCTGATGTTTTAGAGACTCTGACAAGAATGCACATATCACTGTGTAATTACTGAGGCTGCAGTAATCCCAGTTGGCGGTTTGACCCCCACCACTCCACATTCCAGACTGCAAAATAAATTACATCTGTTCTCTCCACCTTGGATATGCTTCTCTTAGGTTTACATGCGATTTATCCCATCTGTGCTCACTCTCCCTCTGACACCAGTACGTAGGGCAGACCTTGTAAAAAAAGATCTCTGATTGTCTGGATTTCTAAACTTCATATATAGAGCCAAGAGAAGGTGCAAAAGTGCACTGTCCTTTCAAAACACATTGGATTACAATATGCACAAAGGTGATTATGGATTTTGGACCAAATGAAGCCAAAGAAAACTTACATACAGCACCTTTAAGACAATGATGTATGAACTAAATATTAAATGTACTTTTCAATAACTGCATAAATACACTTTTTGTGATCTTTATATTGTGCAGTGTCTTCCTTTTCAACACTTTAACCCAGGACGTATAAAAAGTATTGGATGAAAAGAGTGAGATTACAGGTGAAAGATAGTGTTCAGTAAAGGCAAAGTGTATTGAGATCACAGAAATTAGAAATCACACTTATCTTCTTCTGTCTTCTGATATTCTGCAGTAACTTCCAATCCATGCATCCCTGTGTATTTTGACATTTACAAAACATTTACAAAAACTATGTGATCTCTTGATCACTCACTCACTTAGTATCAACAAAAATAAAAATCAATTACAACATTTTCACATGGCAGTTATCGCAAAAGAAATCCACATTTTTTATCTAAAATAAATAAATAAAGTTGTGTGAGGAGAGGAACAGAGAAGGTGACTGACTCGTTTCAACTCAAAGGAGTGAAATGCATTTGTTAGGGAAGGCATCGAAGGCCTATTTCAGTCTCTTTCTATCTCACATTAACATAAATGGAGGAATTCAGCTATGTGAGCTCGTCCTATTTGAATATTTTTAATGGGTCAATTCATTTAGAGCAGGCTTCCAAACACAGTCCTCGGACCAGTTATCCAGGGTGAGGAAACCAATCATGGTTTTTAGAACAGCTCACAGACACCTCAACAACAACAAAAAACAACACAATGGCTATTTTAGTCAATGGCTACAATTACATCAGTGAATCTCCCTCTGAAAACCATCCCAGGTTAATAAACACTGAATTCAACTGAGCTCCAACCAACAAAAAAACATTTCACTTGGTGTCTTTTAATCAACGGGTCTTTGTTTTGAACTAATTTGTTTACTTTACTTATAAATGATATGGAACCCATCGCGTGAATGCACTTTAGTCAATAGATCTGAAGCTGAAACATAAAGTCTTTATGCCAACAAATTAATAATGATATCAAAAGGTGGGATTTAATACCTATATTAAATTTAGAGTCACATTTAGAAATTGTTAAATTGAACATTTTGCCTAGGGGATTATATTTATTTATTCCAAACAATTCCAATTGTTATAACAGACATTCCATTTAAAAAGTGGGACAAATTGATCTCCAGGTTTATTTAGCAGGAAAAAGGTCAAGACTTCGTCTGAAAACTCTTCAGTTAGCAAAGGAGACGGGGGTCTTTCCCTACCCTGCATAAAGGATTATTATATGTCAGCACAATTTAGAACTTTGGTGTGTTGGTGTAACTCAAAATATCAAGCGAGATGGAAAGAAATAGAAAACAGATGTGAATTTGGCTAGACTAAGGCCTATCTTCGTATTGAACTTATTTTCATAATGAGACATTTTCAATTGATCAAGAGACAATACCAATTACAAAATAGTGATTTTTTTTCAGATTTCTACAAATCCGTCACCACATAAATAGTTTTATGCCGAAGAACAAAAATGTTTTAGATGTGTCTATTTTGAAGATTTTCACTATGAGGCAGACTCAGGTCTTAAATTGATTTATAGATTATATAAGGACTTTCAAGAGACTAAAATGGTTAATACTAAGGGTGTGACGAGGTCTCGTGCCATGAGATTTTGCGAGATTAAACGACGAGATTTCTCGTCGCGCTAAGAATTTGTCTCGTGAGATTTAGTTATTTTCTTTTTTATTATTTTTTTGTTTTTA
Source organism: Gouania willdenowi (assembly GCF_900634775.1). NCBI lineage: Eukaryota > Metazoa > Chordata > Actinopteri > Blenniiformes > Gobiesocidae > Gouania > Gouania willdenowi. The sequence continues at coordinate 12,251,484 of NC_041053.1, forward strand.
TCTTGTGAGATATCCAAACTTCTATTTGTGACCTGTGGGGGCAGTAATGCACCTTTGCTACGTCTATTCTACCAGAACTTAAAGCAGGCGACGGAAAAAAAAAGAAGGAGTAAATTTTAGTTTAGTTTTAATCTGTGGAAGAAGAAGTTTATTAACAGTTAAAAGAACATGGCTGTGTAGTTGCAGCATGTTGTTAATGACATACTTGGTCAGGCTCTGTTTGCATTATTTACACTTCTGTATTGATAGAGTACAACTTCGACAACTTTTGCACATAATATTGTTTGCACTTGAAAAAAAGAAAGAAATATATAATTCTATTTTACCTTTTATAAATTTTAGTTTCAATTTGTGGAAGAAGAAGTTTATTAAAAGCTCATACTTACATCATGCATGTAGAGAGTTGTAATACGTAAAACAGCTGCATGAGCAACTAGGTAAATAAAAGTCTGTTGGTCCAGTCATATGTAGTTTTCTTAAAATCTTGTCTCGTCTTGTTCTCGTGAGCTGAATGTATCGTCACACCCCTAATAAATACTGGTTATAAAAAACAAACATGGGAAAGAGAATCAAATAATTTCATTTTGGATCATATTTGGCAGCTTTCAGTGGAAAACCACTAGATCATAAGCTAATATATTTTAAAAAAAAGTCTGCTATTATTGCATATGCAACAGAGCTGGGCAATATATTGAGATTCAAGATATATCGAGTTTTCTATTTCGGCGATACAATAAATTACAATATTTTCTATATCGATATAGGTATTTTTCATAGCTTATTTTGTATCAAAATACTTGTTTTAGAAGAAGCTGCTTTCACTACTTCACAGAACAGCATGAAAAGCACAGTTAGATTAATTTCTCAGTGTGTCCTAACCTAGACCTTCCCTTAAACAAGCCACACTACAGAACTCACTCGCACGTGCTATCCCTTATAGGAGAAAAAGCCAAAAGTGGCACATATTGTGCAGATGTGTGTTAATAAAAACAATGTGCCTGTGCGGCAAATTTAACCCATCATTTTCTTTCTGGTGAGACTTTATTTGAATTAAAATTATCTAGATTTATATCGTATATCAGCATTTTGAGAAAAATATTGAGATGTGAGTTTTGGCGCATATCACCCAGCCTTACTGCTTAAATGGTGAGTGAATGAATTACAGATCTGAAGCAGCTGGTGACAGGAGGCTGGGAGTGAAGTAGACGAGAGGGAGTCAATGATTGGGACTTTCAAAGTCAAACAGGAACTCAGGCAGTAATTATGAGTGTTTACAAAAACTATTTGGAGTGTAAATAAACTAAAGGAGCTCTCACCTCAGAGCTCCCTCTGCTGTGATTTGATTCACATTTCAATCACTCACTCTGTTTGCATATCTGATATATTTTCCAGGTCTACGCTCCTCCTACACTTTCTCTAAAAATTGTGCCTTTTTTTCACAAATCCTGCTCTCCTGATTTCTGGAGCCATGCATAACAAGTTTTATTTATTTTTTCATTCATCAATTCCAATCCCAATTCAATATTTTCCTGTCCCATTTATTATAGTTTGGATGAATACATTATTATCTTTATTATTACATGACCAGCATTCAGGAATTTGGAAACAAATCTTTAGAGTTGCCACCAGCAGAGATGAGCCTCAGCTGAGCCTAAAGCAATAAACTCAAAGCTTTAATTCCCCTTAGCACAATAATCAAATATATGACGTAAATAATGATATTCAAAGTATGCTACATTTACCTCTTTGTTAGTTTTAAGATTGATTGTAACAAGATGGAGTGTGGATTTGTTTCCTACTCCTCCCCGTTTTAATGCAGATCAACCTCTCAGTGTATCTACATCTACAATGTTATGATGAAAACTACCATTTGCACACAAAAAAAACCCAAAAAACGTAAAGCAACACAACATTAGTAATAATGTGAGCACGTCTGTGGTGTGTGATGTTACTAATGTGTTTCAGAGAAGTGTCAACTAAGGTACATTAAAGTGTTCAGAAACGGTGTTCAGGTGGGCGGAGCCAGGTAGAAACCCAGGGTTTTTTCGATAAAACCTGCCAGTGACCAGGTTTAGTTCACGGACAATGTTGCCATGGTAACATACTCAGAAAAACATACCTTGCATTTAGGAATGGGATACTCAGAGTTTCCCTCATTTGAGCCTGAACATACTCAGTTTGAACAAAACCCGCTTTATGGAATACCCCTCTGAAATTATAATTGAAAAAAAACAACAAATGTCTTATTGCTTAAAAATGTTCCTTCTTCATTTATCAAGTTTGCTCGAAATTTAACATGGAAGCCATGTGTATTATTCAGCCTGGTACATAAAGAGGCTCTGATCCCAGAATGCTTTGGGACAGAAGAACCATAGTTATGAATCTAGACAGGAAGGGAAACTGTGCCACACAAAGAACGTGTTGAAAAGCCATCGCGCCCCAAGAGCCTGGAGAATAGACGACCGAACAAAGGCCACTACCTGAAGCCTTTCTGATGCAAATACGCTGAGGTTCCCTGTGTTAGCAAACTAGTTGTCAACATTTTCTCTCAGTGAAATATTTTTTCAGCCCACTCACCTGCGCAAAGCATTTCAGTTTGAAAGTGAAGACTGACAGCTCATCTGAACCGTGGTTCTTTATTTGTTTAGTTTTTATTATTGAAAATTCAGAAACTTGAACTCCAGAAATGTAATAATTTGCATAGAATGTAATATCTGTTGACATCTGAATCAGTTTTCCCACCATTTAAGCTAAAAAAATGTATGTACTGAAAGAATGTACTGTACGTCCAAACGAACAAACTATGGATCGTATACATAAACCGAATGGATACTATGAAAATTAAGGAAAAATTCCCAAAGAAATGTTATCAAAATGAAGCTAAAGCCACAAGCTCTATTAATATATAGCAATTTCCAGTGAAAATTCAAGGTATGTCCGCCATGTTTTCTGTTTCTCAACAGGACCAGACGTATGCCCCATAGAAAAGACTGAACAGATGATGCATAGTCATTATAACATTTACGTCCAAAGGCAGCTCTCTACGCTGCCTTTGGACGTAACCGTGCTATGCTAAATGCTATACGTAAGTTCACAGTGCATTAGTGAAGTGATATCACGTGGCCGCTGCTGCTACGTTCTCTAACACGGGATAACACTACAGGCAGGATGACAGCGCTATCTTTTGAGGAAAACCGACAGCTTTTAAAAGATGGGAGACCAACACCTGAGCTACCAGACCTTCAGCAAAAGGTAAGGTCAGAAAATAGTTCGTATTTTCAACAGTGAAAGGTAGGATTGACTTTGTTGATGCTCCTCACTGAGGCTGTTCTGAGTTGTTGTTGTTGTCATATTCTCCGTGTTTCTCTGTTTCCAACACAAACAACGAATGTGCTGTCGTGTCATGAGATATGTCATGTTGGGAGAGTATGGAGGCTATATTAAATAATTGTTTATGTTTCTTTAATGGTGTTTTACAATGTTGATTTTGTTAGATGCTAAATGCTTGTTCATGTGGATCTTATTGGGTTTTTTTCTTTCTTATTATGAATTTTATATTTTGATGACTGTTGTAAATTGCTTTATACAAATAAAGTTGAACTTTATTGAATTAACATTTGACAGCAGAAACTAATGAAATTGTCATTGGTGGTGTCGATTTGCAACACCCTGCCTACCCAACCCTAGTTGTCGCAGCACGTCACTGAACGCAGTGGTTCTCAAATGGGGGTACGGGGTAACTTATAGCAGTATTAAGTGTTTACAAGAAAGAAGAGTAATTTAATTCTGATTTAAAATCAGAAAAACCAGCCAGTTAATTCAGATTTAAGTTTAATTCGGAATTAAATTTGCGTTAGGAATGAAGCGTTCAGTTTAAAGAGGATTTCACTTTTATTCTGAAATAAAGAGGAATTAAAGCTCCCATGTAAACGTGGCCATTCTTTAAAATGTGTGTTATCACCGCTTCATTCCATCATTATGCTCTATGGTTGTTTTTAAATTGTTTTGTAAGCAAAATATTGTAGTCGGACAAAAGCAGTGTACTTGGGTTCAGGAATAAGAGAAGTGAGCCAAAAAAGTTTGAGAACCACTGGTCATAAGGACTAAAATCAACCCATCAAGTGACTTCAATCACTATTGTGTCAACACGTAGTCATGTCCACCAAAAAAAGCTCTCTACAGTAAATATTAGTGTTAAACCCTCAAAATTATGCTCTGATTTGATTTAAGGTCACTTCTAAATGGGTACCTCATTATTTTCCCATCAATCATTTAGCAGGAGAGAGAGAGTCATTGGAGGAAGGTCATGGGAAGAGTCCAGATGTTCAGCAGCTTAAAACCTACATCTCTAGGCAGGTTTCTACCCTGAAAGCTAATGTCTTAAGTTACAGACACAAACAGTGGAGAAGCTAAAAATGTCATCCATGTAATTGTGTAAAATGTAAGAATATAAACTAAAAACCAGACACAATTCTTCCTAAATCATCTGGAAAATATTACCAACAAAAAAAAGTCCTGCAAAGGAGGAAAATCAAATGTAATTGCAATGTAAGCAATAAACCCATTTTCACTGGAAATGGAAAAAAAAAAGATCTGTACTAACTAAAGGTAACCTGTAGAACAGTGGTTCCCAAACTTTTCACAGTCAGACATTAACTGCACACTTAAAAAACACAATAATGTAATGTCATATACAATGTAGCCCTGCAGTGAAATTTGTCTCTCAATTTTACCTATCCTGTTGAGGAATAATAAATCATTAAAGAATAATAATAATAATAATAATAATAATAATAATAATAATAATAATAATAATAATAATAATAATCTGTAAGCACAAGAAAACATCTTATTTAGAATTATAACTCATTTTATTTAATTAGCCTACTGGTATTTTCAGAGAGAAAAAAGAAGTATTTTTCATCACTCTGAAACTGTGTAGATAAATACATATAAAAATTCAAGTGTAAATGTAAATACAACTTTAAAAAGTAACTAAACCCCTAACCCACTTTTTTCTGCTGAATACATATGTATTTGGGTATTAAGTAGTGCTTTTTATTATTCCTAGTCCCACTCACATTTTAGTAAAAGTATTTGAATTTTTGTTTATTTAGTTGTAAAATGTCAGAGTTATTGCCCTCTAAGCGTTGAAATGGATTCTTTAAGATTCCACTGCATCATCAACTTTCACTGTTGGCCCCGCCCCTCCTATAAAAGCTGAGAGGAGGGAGGAGGATTTCCTCCAATCACAGCCCTCAGTGAGCATTGATTGACAGCCTCAATGAGGAAGTCCACTGTGTTACGTGTGAAACATAACACGTGTGTAGTAGTGCCGTGTTTGACTCTGTGCTTCTATAAAGAGCAGATTCTGCACCTTCATCAAGCTATGTGTGTATTTAGTGTGTGTATTCCTGTCTTTCTTTCCGTGTGCGTGGAGGTGTGTGTACTGTGTGCAGTAGGTGGAGGAAGAGCAGGGCTGTGTGCCCCTGAGTGGTGTCTGTAAGGCTGTGTGAGTTTCACGTTGTGATCGTGGGTGCCTGTGGTTGTAGTGACAAATCTCACCATATGAACTCGCTGTGTGTGTGTGTGTGTGTGTGTGTACAGACACATCATTTTGTGTATTACTGTCTGTCTCTGCGCACAGTGCTATGGGCTAACTGAGTGTGCGTGTCTTAATGCTACATCAGTAACGCCCATAATCAAAGCATTTTGTGAATTTCCCCCCGAGTCGCAGGTCAGCAGAAAGCAGGGGATTAGTTACTCTTTAGGGAGATTGAACGGATGCACTGAACTCTGCAATGTTTGGCTGACTTTGAGATTCTGAGTCACAAACAGTCGACAGAGTATTTAATATTAAAACCCATCCATATGAAGTCTGCTGTGCTTAAATCCAATGTGTTATTTCCTTGTATCGATACAATCGATTGATTACCTTTTAAAATGATTTTAGATCGACTACTGGTATATAATAATTATCAATCTCATTAATGCTGCTCACTTTGTGTGTTTCTTTCTGATGTGTCTTTCCACAAGCGAAAGTGTATAAAGAGTTCATAGTGTTTACGTCTAGTATGTGTGTAATCCACAAGTGAAAGTGTACATAGTGTTTATGCTTTGTATTATTTAATTCTATTGTATGCTGCTGCAAAAACTATAATTTCCCCATTGGGGGATCAATAAAGTTTTATCTTATCTTAATGTAATCTGGAAAGCCAACTTGCCGAGCACAGATCAACGTAGCTGGATCGTGGGAATATAAATCGATTCATCGATGTAATGGATGACGTGTTACACCCTGATAAAGGTACCATCCCCAACTATGAGCAAATCTGTCTGTAAGATTCAAAAATATGAGGAACAGTTGAGAATTAAAAAGGGACTGATCCTTTTTAAACTCTGAATGTTCAGGACTATTGCATCAGTGCACACATGTACAGACCATTTTATACCATGTGTAAGAGGTTCAGATCAAAGTGACGAGTCACGAACCTGTCCATTAGCACATCGTCTCCAAGGCCACGTGACTGGGATCAGATTGTAAGGTACTGTGCGTTAATGGACTAGTGAAAGGATGAATTAATATACAAGCGACTTATAATCTCTGTGGGCAGCTCAGAGTCCTAAAACCACTGGATATTTAATCCTAATCCTGGGTTAAGACCTCTGCTGTGGTGCGATAGTGAGTGCAGAGCAGCCACATCTCAGCCCTGAGGAACACCGATGGTTGAACGCGCTGCTGGTGTGGAAACGCTCCTAATCCCAGCTGATATATACATACAGGTTTCTGAACACATCACAGGCCTTACATCACGTTAACAGTGGATGAACTGCAGACATCACGTACAGTAAATAAGGGCTCCAATTTTTTGTGATCTTGGAAAACAGACGGAACAAATGCGATTCACTTCCTGAAACTGATATGGTAATAAAGGGTTTTTCCATATCATTTCAACAAATGGCCCACGCACTACGGCACGTGTCAAACTCAAGGCCCAGGGACCAAATCTGGCCCTTCAGAACATCCGATTCCACCAGCAGGAGAAAGTGAAAATGAATGACCACCGGCAGTAGACCATAGTAAAAGACTTAGGTTAGGTTTTTTTTTTTTTCGCATTTCAAAAAAATAATACATAAACATAAATTTCTCAAAAACTCTGGATATCAGCATTAAACAACTCAAAGTTAGTATTAACAATAGTATTTTTTTCTCCTGTGTTCCAAGCTTTATTGTTTGTAGATATCCTAAATTGTGGAAGTTTGTTTTATTTAGCAAATGAACCTGTATATTGAAAAAAAATTCAGTAATATCAAATATAGATATATACGTATATATTTGTTTTTTTTTTTTTGTTTTTTTTTTCTATATTTGTTTGTTGAGTGTAATAATCGAATTGCAATTAATTGCACAGCCTTACCTCACATGCATGTTTTGGGACAATATCACACAAATATCACACAATATAAACTGGTCTATTGTGTAGCAACTTTAGCAAACGGACAGATGTCAATTCTCGTACAAAATCCCCCCCTGATTTTAGTGCGTGCATTCGGTGCAAATACATCAGAGAAATATGCAATTACTAACAACTGTTTACTCATTAAACCGTATTAAGAATGTTTGGCACGACTTTGGTGAGTTTAAAAGCCAGTAATGACATCAAACAGATACAAAAACAAACAGGGTGGAAGTGAGTATAACCTCTAAAAGAGAATTTGACAGTTTCACACAGAAAATCAGAGGCTCTTATCACATTAGTATGAGTCAAATGCCTAACATTAACATTTTATTTTTCAAAACTATGGGAACGGAGAAAGGAAAGTAAAAAGTGCTGACTGTAGATAAAGGTGGAACGTGAAAGACTGCTTAGGAATAAAATGCTTCATCAGCAAGGCATTAAGTCTGATGAAGCATTGAAATCAACCATATTAATGCAGCTTTACTAAGCAATTTCACTCCAATGAGTCACAAGAGCGTCAAATAAAGGAGAAGTTTTCTGTTTGTGATATAAAGGAATGTGCAGCTTACAGTCGACATCATAATGTTCCTGTGGGGTCGTTTAAAAATACCATTACAGAGTCAAATATGAGCTAATATTGTCCCTTGTTGCTCCTTTTAAAATCATGTAATCTTTATATAAGCACTGAAGGCAGGTGGTTGTTATTCAAGCTTATTGATTAGCTGACATAAAAAGACTGGAAAAGCCTAGTAAAAAATTACTATTTTTCATTCATAAATTATATACTAAAAGTTCATATTTTGGAGCAGTAATCATTCCAAGCCTCTCACCCATTCACTCACACACCGCTTTAATAAAAAGTGATTTTGTTAGAATAAAGCTTTTCATGAATGCCACATTGAATGTGCAGAATCAGAACTCTTTAATCCTCTGACTCAAAGCATCATGAGACTCTTTTCAGCCTCTGAAACTCAGATATGACTCGTCTGGGTATGTTTTAGGATTATTTTAAAGAAATACATTATGAAGAATCTCATTTTGTAAATAAGTGGAATGAAACAGTATTTAGTGCCTCCTGAATAGATTTATTTCCAAAGTTTCTTTTATTTTTGGTCATCTCCATCGTGATGTGGGACCAAGACTGATCCTTGTATTTTCAGTTCATGTTCTAAAAAAAAAATTATTTTTATCATCATTTTGTGTGTTTTGGTGTCATTTTGAGTGTTTTCTTGTTGTTTAACTGTTTTTCTTTTTTCTTTTTTTAATTTCTCTTTTTTTTAGCCTGTTTTCGTTGTCATATTTTTTTTGTTATTTGTTTGTTCGTTTCATTATGTTTTGTGTGTTATTATTTTCATGTGTCGTTGGTATTATTTAAATTATTCTATCTTAGTGTGTGTGTTTTTGGTGTCATTTTGTATGTTTGTGTTTATTTCGTAGTGATATTTTTTTTCTCATTTTGTGTGCCTTTGTTGTCAAATTGTGTGTTGCTGGTAACTGTTTATCTTTATTATTTTTTTAACTCTCTTAAGTGTGTATGTTTTTGGTGTCATTTTGTGTAGTTATTTTGTTGTTTGTTTGTTTTTTTTTATTCCATATATTTTTCTCTTTTTTTGTTGTTGTTTTGTGAGTTGCTGGTAATATTGTGTATAATTATAATTTAACTAAAAATAAACATTATAAAACCCCATATTTGTCATAGTCTCATTTGTTAGTTTTCCCTCTCTCTCTCTCTCTCTCTCTCTCTCTCTCTCTCTCTCAAGTAGTGGCACCGCGTACCCCCATTTGAGAAACCCTGGTCTATGCAAATAAATAGGAGGAAAATGATTTTAAAACAGTATCACAGACCGTGTATCACTTTTTGAAGCATCTTTGAGAGGATCAAGGATACATAATAATATTAACAGATTTGTATTGCATTACTGTGTTGAAATGTGGAGGACACTTCCACTGAGATTGGATGCAGGGTTTAGGAGAGAATTATGGAATCATAAATGCATTTCATTGCACACGAATGGACATTCATTTATTTGATTCGTATTTATCTCAAACGAGCACAAAACAAATATGTAATCGTGAAAGTCACTAGACAAAACTATTGTTGTAAGTTTTTTTTTCTTCTTTTCTTAAATGAGTAAATAATTGAAATTCAATATAATGAAAAATTATTTTGTAGTCATAAAACCACAAAAAAAAAAAAAAAAATGATAGACAAGTATTGATAAAACCAGGAAGATATAAGTTATTAGACAAAGGTGCCTACCTTTGAAGAGCAGTGCTGTCCAAACACAACATCCGATCAAACACGGACTCCACAACTTGTGGCACCGCATCCTGGAACCGCTCACTGGGACTGAGGAGCCGGCTGTCGGCCGGGAATGGGCTCCGTTAGTCGGCTACAGAGCAGCTTGTGCCCCGGTGTGGTGGAGTGGGTGAACATGAGCGTGCGTGCGTGCGTGCGAGAGAGAGAGAGAGAGAGAGAGAGAGAGAGAGAGAGAGAGAGAGAGAGAGAGACCGAATAACATCCACCCATTTTCAGACCCACTTGTTCCTATTTTTCAGGGTCACGGAGGACTGAATAACACATTGTGTAAAATTCATCATCTACCTATAAGAGCAAGGGAGGTGTGTGTGTGTGTGTGTGTGTGTGTGTGTGTGTGTGTGTGTGTGTGTGTGTGTGTGTGTGTGTGTGTGTGTGTGTGTGTGTGTGTGTGTGTGTGTGTGTGTGCGCGTGTGTGTGTGTGTGCGTGTGAGTGTGTGTGTGGCAAATATCTCCCCGACGCGGTGCCAGTTCGACCTGAAATTCGGTCGACCAAATTCCAAATACCCCGAGTGTGTGTATCTGTTATTTTGGAGAAATTAGGTCATTTCAAAATGTTTATTTTAATTTTATTTCACTTCTGGGCCCCCGAAATGAAACCTATTCAACTTTTGACCTCAGGGTGTGAGGGGGCGCTAGCCCGGAAGTTGTATAACGGACCACCATTTAGTCCGGTTACAGTCTGTGTCACGACACACGTTCGTAGCGTGGTAGTGAGCTCCCGTTGACTTCTCTTTTGAGGAAACATACTTTTTACTGTTCCTTATTTGGTGATAATGTTTCAAAACGTTTATTTTCATGTTAGTTTGACCTTTCGCTATTTAGACCGGACAGAGCTCACCCGGAAGTTATTGACGGCAATGGCTGCTGTTGAAAGCTGCACATTTTTTCGCGGCGCGTGTGTGTGAGAACCAACGGAGGAGATTAGAGTCTCAGGTAGAGAGTCTGTCTCTCACACTCACTCACACACACACACACACACACACACACACCGATCAGGTGGGCTTCACTATCGATCACCGTCTACGTGACATGCGTGCAGGTATGTGAGTGTTGAGTGAATAACGGACCACCATTTAGTCCGGTTACAGTCTGTGTCACGACACCCGTCCATAGGGTGTTATTGACTGTAGTGTTACGCTCTGAGTCAGATCTAAGTGTTTACATGTTACATAGTGAAGGTCACCTGATTACTGCAGCTTCTCTTTCAACACACCTGCCACTACATCTAACTACTGAAAATAGAGAAGTTTAGTGAAAGTTAGGCAGGTACACGTGGATGGACTGGTGCGTATGAATTTAGAATGGATCCCCCCCAAACACACACCAAACAACAAAAATATGAAAATGACTCAAAATACACAAAACTAAATATTTAAATAAAAAATACACAAAAGAAAACAGAAATGCAAAAAAACTACACTAAAAAAAGATACAAAATGACTCCAGAATCACACTACAAATGCAACAAAAAACAATAATTATACAAAAAAATGCACAAATGACTAAACAATATTTATACAGAAAATATACAAAACAACAACAGAAATGCACCAAAATATACAAAAGGCTCCAAAAACACACAAAATGACTCCAAAAAACATATATTACAGAAAAATACACCAAAGAACAACAAAAATGTGAAAATGACTCAATATACACAAAACTAAATATTTATACAAAAAATACACTAAAATGACAACAGAAATGCACAAAACTACATAAAAAATTAAAAAAAATACACAAAATGACTCCAAAAAAACACTACAATGGCAACAACAAACAATAATTAAAACAAAAAAATATAAAAATTAGTAAAAAAATAAATAAACAACACATTCATCATGCGCATGTCTCATAGAATTAAACCAGGGAAATTGCACACGTTATTTTACTTTGCACCTGCAAATATGCCCCTTAATAATGCTACAGAGTATGTTATTATTATGCCCGTAATTGACACCTCCCCTTAAGCGCCCACTATATGAATGCATACTTCCGACGGGCACTGTACTAGTAATGTATAAATACACCTTTCCCATTGGTATTCACATTGTTACATTGTTACACTTACCCTCATGCACACAGGTGTGGCCAATCAATCATCTAATCCGGTGGTTCTCAAACTGTTTTGGCTCAAAATCCCCCTTTCTCTTGCTTTTGAATGCACGTACTGTACCCCCTAATGTCTGACTACTACCTTTTGCTCAGATTACTATGAAAAAAAAACTATATATAGAGCATAGTGATGGAATGAATGAGTGACAACACACAATTTAAAGACATTTACATAGGAGCTTCAATTCCTCTTTATTTCAGAATAAAAGTTAAATCCTATCCTCTTTCTTGCAAACACTTAATTCCGCTTTCAGTTCATTTTAGCCATTCTGTGCAATGACGCGCTGGTGACGACATAGTCCAGGATGAATGAGTGTTAATACAAATTTTAGAGAATCTTGTTTTGTGAATAAGTAGAATGAAACAGTATTTAGTGCCTCCTGAATAGATTTATTTCTATAGTTTTTATCATTTACTGTCATCTTCCGCATGATGTGGGACCAAGACTGACTCATGTATTTTCAGTTCATATTCTAATCAAGATCATTTTGAGTATTTTTGGTGTCATTTTGAGTGTTTTATTGTTGTTTATCTGTTCTTTTTATTTATTTCTCTTATTTTTAGTGTGTTTTTATTGTCGTTTTGTGTATTTAAATGGTTTTTAAAAGGTTTTTCTCTGGCTAGGATCTTTGCGAGTGCTAAAGTCCCGCCTCCTGACCAATCAGATCTCTTAGAAAGCGACTCTTCTTGGTTTCATTCCTTTCCGTTACTGCTGATAGGTTCGTCTCATCCAGTTGTGATGTCACTTTCAGTTGTTTTGTCAAGTCTGGTTGTTTTCTTTCACCTTTATCAGGTGTCTCCTGTTTCGCTGCAGTGTCTGTCCATGCTCTGTAATGATCTCACATGACCATGGTGTTGTCTCTTTAATCACTTTAGCCAGTTGCCCCCAACTGTCCATCACATCTGACCCGTACAGTTTCCTCCTGGGCCAGGGGTTTCAGTGGCACCGCTGATCTGTAGTAAGCATTGATCTGACACTCTTTAGGAATGTTTGCAGCATTAAACATCACGATAAATAAAAAACTATAAATAAATAAAACAATTCCCAACTTATTGTAAACAGGTTCCTTTCAAACACAAATAAATCTGAAAACATCAACACTAGACACATTTATAAAAGCTACAATAACTACTGACTCAAAGAGTTCATGAGCTGATATTTTATGGAATATATTAGTGCATGTGGGTCACTCTATTAGTGTTATGTATTATGTAACTATTTTCTAAAAAAAAGCACATGAAAAGCACAAATAACTTCATTAGTGTTTTTACTGTTGCTGAATTTTGTTTCATTTATCTGATAATGAGTTTCATAAAGTTATGATTGATAAATAACTCTCTGATTTTCTATAATTAAACCATATCAAGCTTGATGATTTAATAATTCAGTATATTTTAGTGTAATAATCTCAATAGTTACATTATTCTAATGGGACTAGTGAATAGTGACATTAGTATTTATGCTGATATTTATTTCACACGTGTGACATGTTTAGCTTTTATTCTTTCATACAAGTGTTAAATCTGACCATAAACAAATCAATGGCTCTCTGTGGCTTTATAATAGTAAGATGTGTTCTTTTTACTTGGTCTATTCCTTATATGACATGGTTAGCGTTAGCTCTTAGCCCAGTCTCTTTGTTGGTGGGTTAGCTTAGCATAGATAGCTTTAGTTGAGTTTCCAGTTCATTATCGTTGCTGCATGTTAATCTCTGTCTCCGTGTTTGCGGGAACTTTGGCTGGATCTGACGGAGGAACTTGGATTGGTTCAGTTTGTTGGATGGTTGTCTGGTTTTAACCAAGTAGCGGTCTGTGTTGTATCACAGCTTCAGGTAGCCGTGACGAGTACCGCCATCTGTGTGTGGTGTGAGGGCTGGGGGCGGGAGCGGCAGTGGTGCACGCCGTGGAGGCTTCGCTGCGGAGCTGCCATGAACAGCGCTCCGCTCCAGAGAATAATAAGTTGTTGACAACAAACTTGTGGGCAATTTTGGACCCTGGAATAAGCATTCTTGGCTAAATTGAGGGACAAATGGCCCGTGGCCCTCGCTAATTTTCGACATGGGCATTTATCGTTTCTATCGTGGGATGACATATTCTTAACAGTGAGATTGTTTTTTGACGATATATCATGAACGACGATATATTGTACATTCTTAGTTCAAACCCATAAGTCTCTGCAAACTCCTTAGAGCTCTGGCTGCTGAATTTAGGCCCATTGTCACTTATGACTGTAGCAGCAATCCCATGTCGTGCAAATATGGCTTTTGTGTGTGCAATTACTTGTTCTGCCGTTGTGGAGGACAGCTGACAGAACTCTGGATAGTTGCTATGATAGTCAATCAAAAGCAAGCGATCCTTGCCAAGGAATAGGCGCTGTATATGCGGTGGCGCATCACCAAATGGTTTCTGTGATATGGTTATTAAGGGTTTGTGATCTGTTTCTAATATGACTGACCTCCCATATACATACTCATGAAACTTCTCACAGCTGTACACTGCCCCCGCTACTTTTCTATTTGTGCGTAACTTCTCTCTGCTGATGTCATAGTGCATATGCCACTGGTAACCACTGTGCATCATGTTTTTGAAGTAACACCGCCCCTAGGCCGGCTTTTGAGGCATCCGTGGAAACTTTTAGTGGCTTTTTTTTCATCATAGTGTCATGGCAAATTTTATATTCATCATCATATCCTCAAATGTATGTTCATGTGTACAATTTGTCATGTTTTAATACATGACGACTCCATTAATCTTTACACTTTTGAACAGCTGAATCATGATTAAACAGTACAGATCGTATTATTCTCAGTGCAGCACAGTCCCTGCCAAGGACATACACTGACGTACACACTTATCAAGACAGATAAAGACTGGAGCCAAACCTTCTCATAACATCTTCATCATCCTCCAACATTGCCACTATGGGCATCTGACTCCCTCCCTTTTGTCTCTCACTGTTGGGACCTTTTCTTATCTGTATAAAAAGCTTAAGCTTTGAAACTGTTGGGGCGGGGCGCGGCACTTCCTTCGGACGTCCGCCTGGACGGACGCTAATTTTGTTTCACTTTGTTCCATTTTGTACCTTTTTTCTTAGTTTAGAATAAACATTTTTTATATAAAATCATCAATGCTTCTCCTGGATTCCATCATTCAACCAGAGCAATGAATCATGTGGTCAACCGTAAATTCTGCCGTAACAATTGGCGATCACGAACAGGACCATCTTCTGTCCACCCCTCGGACAGAGACTGGATCACGAACCATCGGTTGAACCTCAAACACCAATTCGGACTAAGGTAAAGCTGCCTTTATAAATATATATATATATATATATGTAAATTTTCATTTACATATATGTATATATATTCGCTCTGTGTTGATTTTTTTTTTGGAACCAGTCAAGCATTGTATTGATTTTCAGCTTTGAGCTTTGATTTTGATCCTCAGCTGTTCTGTGTTTTGACGCAGTGAACTGCCATGAGAAAGGCTCAAATGGTTGAGGTTCTGTGCTTTTTAATGCTGTAGGTTCTCTCTGGTTTTCTTCGGGCTCGGATATTTTGTTTAGGCATAAAATACGGCTGGTCATTATTTACTTTGTTTTGTTCGGACACCCACAGCCTGTGAGGTCCTGACCATAGATAGACGGGCAACAAGGTTTCTAAAACATCCCAGCGGTGCCATGATCTGAGTTCACCTCTGTACCGAAAGCAAAATAGATTAAAACCCCGAATCTAACCTAAATTGTGTTTCTGTGATGAACAACCCAATAAACAAATAATATATGCATACGCATATACAATCTTGGTATGATGTGAACTCAGATCATGCTTTCAGGCGAGTTTTACTTTTTTTTATCTTTGTTTTTATTTTGTTTAAACGTGGAATCAGATTTCTCCCTTTGGCTTGGCTTTAATGCTTTCATTTGACGAGTGTCAGCTTTTGAGAAAGGGAGAGAAATACAGAGAGCCAAACACACACACACGTCGCTGCTGTGTTTTTCTTTTTTTTTGGACGTGTGACCACACACACACACACACACACACACACACACACACACGTACAGAGAGAGAGAAAGGGAGAGAGAGAGAGCACACACACAGGCACGCGCACGGGCGCACGCACACGCCACACCCATCCCAAGAGAGAGGTGGCGCCCCTCACTGGCCAGTTTAGTGCACTACACACTTGTGACACAACATTGTGATTTCTCACTTCTCCCCTGCCGATAGAATAGTGCCATTACACACAGACACTATTTTTATTTTTATTTTAAATTTTATTTTGATTTCATGTTTGATGGGCAACACACACACACACACACAGATGAATACAGTATTTCATTTTATTTTATTTTAATATTACTGTTACCATCATTATCATTTTTTATTATTTAAATTGTTAGTTTCTGTTGGCTTTGTGGTTGTCCCCTGAAGAAACGACATCTTCAATGAAAGAATGAAATCACCTTCAACTCTTACGCTAATGGAATGTCAACATCATTCAAAGGACCAAGCATCAGAAGGAAATGGACAATCAAAGGTGTGTGACCTTTCAGGACTCAAGGACTCAACTCCCATTCAGCAAAGCAATGCTGAAATAACTCGCTCAGTCCCAAGTCAACTCTTCATCGTCTATGAATGGGCCGCATGCCAATGCCCCATCATCAAAGACTGAGAACCTGTGGGCGTCGGAGTGGTTGGACACTCCCCCACCAATGAGTTGCGAGTTAAATGCCACGACTACTGCCTGAATGATGGGCAGCAACTGCAGACTGGTCACACGTCTGCTGGAAATCTTCACCAAAAAGACACTGTTTCAAAAGCCACAAGGATACCAAGCAACAAGAAGTCCACCACAGCCTTTGGTGGTAGTGCGCACGCGCACGCACAGGCACGCGCACGCACAGAGCTAAATCACTTTAGCCTTGAACTTTGGCATGGAGGGGGACAACTAGCAAATAGCCAACAAGCTTCTCCTTCGCACAATACTAACCCCTCTATCTTCTGACTGTGCACTAGATTATTTTGTTTTCATTTATTCTCTCACACGCAGACAGACCAGACATACAGTCACACACCCACATTCACAACTATGAGAAACACAGGACCACCAGAACTTCACACAGAACCCTTCTGTTTGCCACATGAGATCAAGTGTGCCCATCATTTATCTTTGCTTTTATTCATTATGTTGCTCATTTATTTACACTGCTTTGGCCTTTATGAGAAAACAACAAACAAAGGGGAAGAAAATAGTGTTACTGATAAGGTTGTTTTTGTTTGCTTTTCTTTCATTTATTTTCTTGATTGAGGGGAGGCCCCCCACAATGCAAGATATGGTTACATCCGCTGAAGACTAGAGCCCTCTGTTGCCTCAGCTTTTGGAGCTGAAGTTTTAATTTTTATTGGCCATGATTTTTTTGAGCTCACACGTTTTTCTCCTTTGTTATTTCTGAACGATTCTTCTTTTTCTCTTTTGTTTTTACTCAATTTCAGGAAAATTGAGACAGAGATTGAGGACTGCAGCCTCAACAAGTTTAAATTTTGACATTTTTTGACCGATACCCTCGTAAACAATCTGTACCTTACCCTTTTTGAAGCTGCTTGCGACAGACAGCCTAGTTCAACATTCATTGTTTTCATTTTGCGCGCCTCCCCTTACCGCGTCGGACTGTCTGGCCGGCCCAAAGCCACTCGACAGCATGGGGGGGGTACCAAATTTTTCCTGAGAAAAAATGTCCCATTAGTTGCTATGAGTACATAGGCAATTACTTTTCAAACAAGAAGTCCTGGTTTAATGTGCAGAAAAAGGATAAACCTTGCTAGGGAAAGCGCTCTTTGGGGGATAGCGGTCCACCTGATTTGATACATGCTTGGTAACCGAAGACCGTTCTGAACAAATTTCTACGTTCCCTTAGAGTAAGGGTTATTAGAGGTTGCGTGCTCCGTTCAATCTTAGAGGTGCCCAATAAAGTCCTGACAGTCTGCGTTGGTGTTTGTTATTGTTGTTCTCCCCAGTTAGCCGGAGGTTAGAGAGTTGTTCTCCCCAGTTAGCCGGAGGTCGAGAGTTCTCCCCAGTTAGCCGGAGGTTAGTTCTCCCCAGTTAGCCGGAGGTCGAGAGTTGTTTGTTTTGTTCTCCCCAGTTAGCCGGAGGTTAGAGAGTTGTTCTCCCCAGTTAGCCGGAGGTCGAGAGTTGTTGTTCTCCCCAGCTTTAGCCGGAGGTCGTTGTTGAGCTTTAGCCGGAGGTTGAGAGATCCCCCCCCATAGTTCTCCCCAGCTTTAGTTGTTGAGCTTTAGCCGGAGGTTGAGAGTTCTCCCCAGCTTTATCTTTTACAAAGCCGGAGGTCGAGAGTTGTTGAGTTTGTTGAGTTAGACACGGCCGTGCGATTCCTGCCTGATCAGCAGATGAGCAGACTGTCGGTACCACACGGGCAATAATCTAAGTGTAGACTCCGCAAAGGCGGAAGTAAAAAGGAGCGTACCTCTTAGTAATCAGATGATACCAGTGAAAAGCAATTAATTAACACTAAAAGGTTGCCAAGCATGGGGGGGCAATAAGAGCTCATTGACCCCGAGAGACGAGGTGGACTGGCTATCGCCATTGGTGGGTTAGATGAGACCTATATTCCACTTAGACACTGCAGCAAAACCTTGTGAATGCATGGACGTGAAAATTGAGGCATGAACGTGTGCGGTGCATGAGTGACTGAATGATGACACGTTACGTATGCCTGAGAGAACCGCGTTGTGAGTGCGAATGTGCCGTGGACGTGTCATTGAGTGATTGACCGATGAATGGCTGTTTGACCACACATGTTCCTCTGTTTCACCTTCTTTTCCTCCTGGGTTTTGATGCACTTGATCTTCTCCCTGTTTTTGCCAATTATGTAGTGGGGTGTTCAGAAAACACTGCTGCTTGTTAAAAGAACTATGGTTTTAGGCCTTGGGCCTTCTAAAAAGTTTACCAGGTTTTAAAGGGTTTTTTCTGGGTGTTTAAAAACTCCAAACGACATTTTTTATATATGATACCACTTTCAGTGGAATGACTGGCTTTGACCTTGACTGACCTTACATGTTCAGTGTCCATGTTTTTTTTGTTGTTATATGTGTATACTCGTTGTGGTGTGCACTTGTCTATGTCTTCGTCTTAGTTGTTGTTATTATGTAGCTTTTTCCAAAATACAGGTCGCTGTAAGGAGACGAATCAGATCCAACTAAAGAAAAGAGATATTTTAAATTATCCAGTTAAGTCTTAATGGTTTCCTCTCTTTCTGTTTCTGAGTGTTTCCTAACAGAATGCCACCGCCTTCTCGACTCCGATCCTTCCTCCAGCCGCCATGCCTGGTCACTGCTTGTTATGATGAAGGATGAGAATTAAAGGGAAGTATTGTCCATAACTGTAACTGGGAAGCAAAGGGGAAATAGATTGAAATAGACACGTGACAATATGACATATTGTGGATGTTCTAACATAATATCTATTCCAGAGACTACAGAGACTTCCAATCCAACTGCAAAAGTGGGGACAGATCTTCAAATTTCCAAAAGGAGCGTACAGTTGACCCTGGCTTTGACCTTTATGGCTGAGGAGAAGGAGGTCGAGGAGGTTGGAGGGCACAAAGGCAGGCGGACACAAGAGAGAGGAAAACGGAGACACATCCAAAATGATCAGATAAGTGATTTTCCAATGATATTTATCATATGGTTTTAAGAATCCAAATGTATTCTTATGTAAAAAAAGGGAAGGGAGGGGCCAACGTCCCTCTGATTTTTTATTTATATTTTATCATAGGAAAATATACATCAAACCCTCCAACTATTTTCTTCTTGTTCCACCAGCACTTAGCGTGCAAGACCATAAAACACCTTCACTGGGTTTAGACACTTTTAAGGGAAAAATTAAGTGTTCTCAACATTGGGTTGGTGGCCCAATCTGGGTTGCCTGAGATTTAAAAAAGGGTCCTCCTGAAATTCTTGATAATTGATTGAAATAAGAGATAGTTTAAAGTTGAGTAACTTCCAAGCATTTAAGGAAGCTCTCCAAACCGTGCTGGGGCTCGTCACCCCTACGAATGGGATAAACACAGAGAGCAAAAGACAATATGATTGTTCGACTCAACTTAACTTTAATTCTGTCTAACCTTAAAGGGCCAATAATCTTGCTAAACTCTGGTTCAGACACAGAATAGGAGACGCTTTTGCCACCAATTGACCTTCAAAATTAAGTAAATTACATCTCAAATAATAATTATGAGGGAAAATAATGAAATAAATGAACTGACAAATTCAGCTCTATAAAAGAATTAGGCTATGTAATTAGGTGTGGAGTGTTAACATTATTCAGAATAAATAAAGGATAGAATAAGATTTCTCCTTCACAAATAAGAGATAGCAAAGAAAATAAACAAACAATTTAAATAAATAAATAACATTATTTATTTATTTGGTTAAACTCATTTAGCTTTCTCACATCTCCATGTCTCCCAATTGTATGTATTCATCTTGAGAAGACATGTAATCACACTCCACACTTCTCCGTCTGACTTGCATGTCCTTCTCCGTCCGACTTGCATGCCCTTGTAAACAGTGGTTCTCAAATTGTTGCTTCTCACCAGGTAAGTAGATGTACCACAGATAATCACTGCAACTCCAGCTATGCTTCTCCTTACTCCAGGAAAAGAAAATCGAATTAATACTTCCTGCTTTTCTTTCAGCCTCATATTTTCCCACTCGCGTGCGAATGGGCTACAGAGCTAGCATGGCTAAAAGCTCACTAACCCACACCTAGCCATTGTGTGATTGTGCAGCAGCACCTTTTAGGATCTGAAAAGCTCTCAGATCCTGACCTCTGACCTGTCTCTGCCTTCCTGGCCATACTAACTATTCATTTAGTTAGTTAACTAAACCTAACACCCCTAAACTTCTATTCTATTCTATTCTATTTTATTCTATTTTATTTTATTTTATTTTATTTTATTTTATTTTATTTTATTTTATTTTATTTCATTTCGTTTTATTTTATTTTGTTTTGTTTTGTTCTGTTTTGTTTTTTCCCCCCCCCTTTTTTCTGTCCAGGTACCAGCTAAAAGCCTACCAGGTACCAGGTACCAGCTAAAGCCTCAGTAGTGGGATCGCGCCTGTGTTCAGGTACCAGCCAATCCCAAGAGTTCT
Source organism: Gouania willdenowi (assembly GCF_900634775.1). Lineage (NCBI taxonomy): Eukaryota > Metazoa > Chordata > Actinopteri > Blenniiformes > Gobiesocidae > Gouania > Gouania willdenowi. The sequence goes on from NC_041053.1 coordinate 12,272,549, forward strand.
GTTTCGGTGTTTTTCCCCCTCTTCTGTTCAGGTACCTTCCGATCCCAAGAGAGGTTGCCAGGTGTGTGGAGACTACCCTTCCTCAGACAACAACCAATCATCTACAACGCCGACCGAAATGAACGACCCACACGGCAGTGAAGGTCGCACAGCGGGCGACATGGATCCAAGATGATTGCCGAGACCAGCTGATGCTGAGACGGAGGCTGACCGAACAATGAAGGGGGAACCGACAAGGCCACTGAGACACACACACAAGAAAACTCTCTAGAACAAGGGCCTAGCTTTGTTTATAAGCCACACCAAATGCTCATAGCTAGGTTGAGGGAGGACAACGTCACACCTAGCTGCAGGAATACAGTCATAAACCCTTCTGCTACGATTGAGGAAAATACTCAAGGTTCTTCACTCATGATGCTATTGGTTACCCCAGTTACCACTGAACTCAGCCGATGAAGACGAGTGATGTCCTTGATGCAAATGATGATTTTTGCTTATCTAGATGCAATAAAGGATGATTTTTGATGATTCATGCCATTAATAATAATGATGAAGAAGTTTATTTCCACATTTTTCTTGATATATCTGTGCCTCACAAAAGAAGAATATATCCAATGTATGACAATAACGATGCTAATGGTTAACCCTGACAGACAGCAAAGGTGGAATATAATAATTTTGTTTCTTGATTTGGTCGTTGAGGCGACCAAAAGTGGGGAATGTCATGGCAAATTTTATATTCATCATCATATCCTCAAATGTATGTTCATGTGTACAATTTGTCATGTTTTAATACATGACGACTCCATTAATCTTTACACTTTTGAACAGCTGAATCATGATTAAACAGTACAGATCGTATTATTCTCAGTGCAGCACAGTCCCTGCCAAGGACATACACTGACGTACACACTTATCAAGACAGTTAAAGACTGGAGCCAAACCTTCTCATAACATCTTCATCATCCTCCAACATTGCCACTATGGGCATCTGACTCCCTCCCTTTTGTCTCTCACTGTTGGGACCTTTTCTTATCTGTATAAAAAGCTTAAGCTTTGAAACTGTTGGGGCGGGGCGCGGCACTTCCTTCGGACGTCCACCTGGACGGACGCTAATTTTGTTTCACTTTGTTCCATTTTGTACCTTTTTTCTTAGTTTAGAATAAACATTTTTTATATAAAATCATCAATGCTTCTCCTGGATTCCATCATTCAACCAGAGCAATGAATCATGTCTAAAATGAGGTCAACCGTAAATTCTGCCGTAACAATAGAATCGTAGGACTGGTTCTTTTGTCAGAGAGTCCTTTAACCACTCCCATGCTCCGCAACCTACCGCCACTCTGCGATTGCCATTAACAGGCTTCTCAATGCCCTTGTGTTAGCTGACAAGTTAGGAATACATTTTCCCAGGTAGTTGAGGGCTCTTTGCAGGTCCTTCTTGTCTTCTGGTGCATGCATGTCTGCTATAGCACTGATTTTTTCCAGGTCATGCTGCATCCCTGCTTCTAATAGCTTTTGCACCAGGTAAGTTATGTTACTTACGCCAAATTGGCACTTCTTTTTGTTCAGTTTTAAACTTGACTCTCTTGCTTTCTTGAACACCCTGCATAGCCTATCATAATGTTCCTGCTTAGTGTGACCACAGATGACTACATCATCAATGAAGACTCCAACTCCTTCTATTCCATCGAACATTTGCTGCATAGTTTTATGGAAAACTTCGGGAGCTGAACTTATACCAAAAGGTAATCTCGTGCAACAATGCCTCTCGAATGGTGTACTGAATGTGCACAATTTAGCATTTTCATCATCTAGTGCTATTTGGTACATGATGAGACATCAAGCTTATAATAGCGTGCTCCATTCATGGCACTGATTATGTCTGATTTGGTTGGCAACCTAAAATGCTAAAGCTGGATATTCTTATTTAAATCCTTAGGATTTATGCACAGCCTCAGGTCTTTATCAGGCTTTTCCAAAATGACAAGGGAATTAACCCATTCTGTCGGTTCTTCAATCTTCCTGACAATAATTTAATTTATCAAGGTACCCAGCTTCTGTCTCAGTCTCTTTTTGAGTGCCACAGCCACTTTCCTTGCTGGGTGAATTACTGGCTCTGCATCTGCACTCAGTTTAATTTTGTGTTCACCTAGCAGACGGCCTATGCCTTTGAACACAACGTTGTGTTCTTTAACCCAGTCAGTAGCCTTTGCTTTCTCTTGTTGTGTCAGCTTCTCTTTCTTGATGACATGGACTCTTTTAATTAGTCCTAGAGCTATGTATGCTTTCAACCCCAGTAGCGGTTGTCTTTCCCCATCAACCAGAACAAAAATTGCATTCACCTTTTTCCATTGCAAGATAACCTAGCTCTACACACCTTCTTAGTAGGTATAGGCTTGTCATCATAGGTTCTCAGGTTTACCTTTTTAGCACACACTCTGGGCTTCTTCTAACCTTGCCTGCAAGATGGATTCTCCTGGTGCTCACAAACATCAGAATCCATCTTGTGCTGTTTCCGCCTTTGCCTTTCAAACCCGAACCGATTCGAACCAATCATGAGGCAATGTTATGGTTTAGGGAGGAATATCCGGGTGTGACGAAGGCAGAAGCGCCAAAGCAAAACTGGCGCATGCGCAGTTGCGGGGAGAGGAACTAGCTGGGCTACCGCTATTAGCATAGCTCCAAATAAAAATAAAAAGATGTTGACGCAGGATGATGAACGTGTGGAAGCTGCTATAAAGTCAGTTTTAGAAGAATCCAGCATTTCCTTTTTGAAAGAGCAACAGCGAGAGACGCTTTGTGCATTTTTTGACGGTAAAGATGACAAAGCAATACCTTGTTATTGTTGTAGGAGTGTCTTTGCAGTGCATGCCAATGATGACATCATCATTTGTTACCGTGTGATTGGCTAAAACAATCATGGTGGCGCTTCGCCCAATCATCTTCAAGCATTCTGTTCTTTTCTCTCCTTGGTTCCGAAAGGATTCTCCAGACACAGACCCAGGTCGATGTGGAGAACTCGAGTTAAAGGGAGGGTTACACGTCAATCTGGCTCTTGCCAGGTTAGGCTTCTTCCTCAGTCTGTAAAAGTCTTTCATAGGCAGGACATTCATCTGTGCCCCTATGTCCAGTTTCATCGCAACATCTGTGCCATTCACATCCACCTCTGCAATCCATTCGTCTTCTTTGGTGTTGTCATCCTCCACCAGATATACATCTTTTTCTTCTTCTTCTTTGGAGTTTTATGACAGTTGGCATCCTTATATTGCATTACTGCCCCCTTCAGGTTTTAAACAGTCATTTATTATCCTCCTCTTGATTTATTGGATTTAAAGTATTTTAATATGTCCCTTCTTTGTCAAAAATTGAAAGATCACCTTCATCCCTTCATCTTCACCTCCACATTGCAAAATGTCTTTGATATTGATTTCTATTCGCTATTGCCTTTTAAGTGTATTCATCATATTTCTCCTTTCCATTTCATACTTCCTGCATTTGGTTAATACGTGGTTCACAGTGTCCTTCTCCACACACAGACAATTTCCTGATGGATGTTTGTCCATTATGAATAGGGTACTATTGAGCTTTCTGTGCCCAATCCTCATTCTGCTCATAGTTGTTTGTTTTTTTCCCTGCTGTGTCCTCTGTTCACTACTCTTCCTATTAAGTTCTGAACTTTATGCAGATGCCTTCCCTTAGTTTCTCCATCCCAGCACTGTTGCCATTTCCCCCCCAATTCCTTCCAGAATATACTTTTTCTCTCTGACTTTGAAAGTTTGACCCTTATTTCTACATTCTCCTCGTTTACTGCCTCCTTCGCCAAATTGTCTGCATTCTCATTTCCTGGTGTTCCGGTGTTGGCTGGAACCCACATAAATACAATGTCTTTTCCTTGTTCTGTTACTCCATTTAACATATATAATATCCCATACAGTTGTTCTTTATGTGTTTTGGCTGCTCCTGACTTGACAGTTGATAATGCTGATACTAAATCACTACAGATGATAATTTTGTTTGCTCTATTGTTTTCCACCCAATCTACTGCTAAAAAAAAGCGCACATAACTCCACAGCATACAAGCTCAAATCATCTAAGGTTTTTTTGCTTACCTCAGATTGAAGGCTGGAAACCACCACTGCTGCCCCTGTTTTCCCTGTTAGAGTATCAATTGATCCATCTGTAAATATCTGAAAAAAATCACTGTAATTTATTTCTTTATGATAATAGAATTCATTTATAAGATCCACTGTTCTGTTCTTGTGCTTAAGATGTAATAGATGCATATCTACAACTATGCTTTTCATTTTCCACATTGGTGTTGCAGGCCATAGCACGGTTGGGCAGAAGTTAATTACACATGCTTTCATTTCTTCAGCTATAGCGTTTCTTACCCACCCAAAACTTGATTTCTGGTTTTTCCCCCTCTCCCAGCAAGCCTCTAAAACCCCCTTTGTTGGATGATTAACCTCATGTCCCCTTAAATGGACCCAATAGTTTGCAAGGAGTCTTTTCCTTCGGAGTCACAATGGCATTTCTCCTATTTCAACTTAGATGGCACACACTGGAGCTGTTTTCACTGCCACTAAACAAATTCTAAGGGCCGGCGCCTGAATCATCTCCAGATCTGTCAACACTGGTTTACTGATTTAGCTGCCGATCCATATGCTACACATCCATAGTCTATTTTGATTCTAATTAGTGCAACAAATACATCTCATGATCAAGATGTAATATCTCCCCCCATTCTATTCCTATTAGACACCTCATGATGTTAATGACTTTCTGTGATTTTTCTACAATGCTTCTCACATGTTCTCTCCAAGTTAGCTTCGTATCACATTTCACCCCCAAGAAGCACACAGTCTACTTTCTCTAGATTTTCCTCATACAACTTCAAAGTTATATGAGAGGTTGGGAGTTCGATCCCAGTCTATACCTGTCTATGTGTGGAAGTGTCCTTGGGCAAGACACTGAACCCTAAGTTGCTCCCAGTGGTCGACCAGCGCCTTGCATGGCAGCCCAGTCCCACTGGTGTGTGAATGGGTGAATGAGTTGATATTGTAAAGCGCTGTGGGACTACTTCGGTGTATAAATGCGCTATAATATATAAATCAAGTCCATTCCATTTACCAAAGCCCCACTTTTCCACTCTACTTATCTCTTCCTGGAGTTTCTTCACTGTATGTTCCACATTTCCTCCCTTCTTCCACAGAGCTCCATCATCTGCAAAAAGCGATCTGCCCATACCTGCTGGAGTATTCACAAATAAGTCATAAGTAAAAACAGAGTTGCACTTATAACACTTCCTTGAGGGGTTCCGTTTTCGACCGAACCACTCTCTGATAGTTCGGTTTCTATTTTGACCTGGATAGTTCTTCCACTTAAAAAAAAACCTTAATCCAATTAAACATGTTTCCTTTGATTCCTAGATGATGCAGTTTGATCATCCATCCTTCTCTCCACAACATACTGTATATAAGCCTTTTCTACACCAGAGTCCTGAGTCAGAAAGCTTTTTATTTCCTCCTCCCTGCTCTATCCCCACTTCACACACAACCCTAACATTCCTGCCACCTGATGGTGTGGCAGTATAACTGCATGAACTGGCACTACACATCAATACACTATGTACTGTTGGTATTATAATAATGCACTTATTTACACTGATCACTCAAGTAAGTCTTTACCTACTTTTCTACACAGATTTCAACAGTATTTTTATACAAGCATCTTCTCATATTTGCTTTTGTAATCATGCACTACTAAGTTGTTGGTAAACATAAGTTAAATATTACAAAATAAATCAATTTAAAAAAAAAAACAGTTTAGAACTGCTGAACTGTAGGATTGATGCAGTTCTTTCTTTTGCCACTGGGTGTCACTGTAGCCTGAACATGTCTATTTCCACATTAGTGGAGAGTGAAATAGTGAGTGATGCACTAACACACACTCTAGGGCAACCGTCGATTCCCAATTTAGTTTATTAAATTAAATTAACTACTAAAACCATGATAAAGCTCTAATTAAGTCAGAGATACTCAACATGTGGCTCTTTATATCTTAATTGTACTTATTATTCCCCCAGAAAGCCATTTTGCAACTGCCTTTGTCCCATTTTTGCCCCTTTACCTATAAAAAAGACACTTTTTTTTTTTTTTTTTTCAAATTTAAGCTTCCTTTTGTCAATAAATATCCCCTTTTCATAATTTTTATCCATTTTTGCAAGTTCTTTTTGACACTTTTATCCAACTTAAGTCGATTTTTTAAACATTTTTACCGCTTTTCATCCAAATAAATTGCCAATAAATACCACTTGTGTCTTTTATTCCCTACATTTTTCCTCTTTTTGTTTCACATTTTTGCCCTTTTCACAATTATTTACCACATTTTGCTAATTTCAGCTACCTTCTTCCATTACATACCACCTTTTTGCTTTTTTTTTGTTATTTTTTCCCCTCTTGGCTGCTTTTGGTCTATTTTAGTCAGTTTTCACTATTTTTTGCCACCTGTTGCTCATTTTTATGTCACTTTACTTACACTTTACTCATCGCTGTAAACTCTTTGTTTACCTTCCAGCAGGCTGTGGTTGGCTTGATCACCATTGACTCTAACTGGACCAATACTTTTTCAAAAAAAGAAAAGTATCTGATTGATTAGTGTTGAATACAAATACCCAACACACATTTAATATGTTTTAAAATTAGATTAAAATACTCGCCCCCCCAAAAAATAAAATAAAATAACATTTTCAGCAGGATTACATACAAAACTTTTAAGACAGCTTTTTTCAACCTTCGGGTCGTGACCCTATGTGGGGTCGCTGAGTATAAATGTCTAGTAATAATTGATTAATTTTAAAAATATTGTTTTTCAAAAAAAAAAAAAAAATCTTTAACAACTGTATTTTATACTTGCACTTTATCAAATATAGATCTCTTTCAAATAAAATGCTGGATAAAAATATCTACACTGGCGCTTGGTTGTTTCTACTGAACACAGGATAACAAACATAATCAAAATGTAAATTTATGACATCAAAATGGGATCACGATCCAAAGAAAGTTGGGAACCACTGTTTTAAGGTGTTATATGGATGTATTTCACCCCTCTAGGGATGTAACAAAATAGTCAACTCATGATACAAAATACAATATAGGGCTCAAAATACGAAATACATGAAAAACAAAAGGTGGGAACAGCAACAAATGTTTTAAACGCTTTTGTCTTCGGGCCTTTGTACTTTGAACTTTCCATTCATTGTCTGCCAGTTTTGGCCTGTGTGTGATTCAAATATGGCTCGTGTTTGGAGCACGTACTGTAGCTTTTCATTTTTTCATTTTCATCTCGGCTAAATCGTGTGTCGTGCATCGTGTAGTATTCATAGGGTCACGAGAAGCGATTAACACCTCATGATCAGTTACCGATCAGCAATCGTATGGTTGTAAGAAAATCAAACATGTTTGAAATCCTGGTCGCCCCTTGTGAGGGTATCGCACAGTTGAAGCAGTTACTTCAAACTCTCACGCTGCGCATGCACGAACACTGTAGAACTGTAAAATTGACAGACCGTACTGCGCACGTCTGTCCAGCCATCGCATCGCCACCTTTTCTTTTTTAAAGCTCTTTTGCTGAAATTTGTGACTGTCTATCCACTTCCGGTGTCACGGCCTGAGTTCAAATCGTACTGAGTTCCTCTTAAAATCTCAGCACGTGACTGCTACGTACTGAGATGTACCTGTACTGGGTTATACTGATTTTAAAAAATAAAGTTACATTATGTTTTAAGTTTTTTACTGCAATGTATATTATAATCATGTTTTTTTGGAAAATAAACTATTTATTTTTGTATGGAGCTTTATTATAATCATGTTTTTTCCAACATGGTGGTGATGGCGTGCCCTATACCATGAAGAAGATTAACTGTCTATCATTTCTTTGTGGCGTTGGAACCTCTCCTGCCTCATATATTGAGCATTTGTACAAGAAAAGTAGCCATTCAGCACTCGTCAAATAACATTAGCTTTGAACCTTAGCTTTGAAATTACATTTTTTTTATCTCAGCACGGCGGAAGTAAAAAAAAGCTAAGCGGAAGTAGCTTAAATTCATTTTCCGGTAGTGCGCATGCTCATAACCGATCTCAGACCGATGTGAACTCAGATTGTGACACCGGGTTCTTCTTCTTCTTCTTCTTCTTTCCTCCTCCTCCTCCTCCTCCTCCTCCTCCTCCTCCTCCTCCTCCTTCTTCTTCTTCTTCTTCTTCTTCTTCTTCTGTTTTAATGGCGACGCTTCAGAGTTCTTGTTCTTCTTCTAATTATTGTGTTGCATTTCCGGAAACAACACTCCGACGTGTCGTGTATGGATGTACAGTGTGAGCAGTCAGGTCGTGTCAGAGTGTCGGTACGTACAGTGTGAGAACATGAATCGTGAGATGCGCACAGACAGACTCTGCAATCGAGTCGCACAATTTGTGCTGGAGCTGAGTACAACGCTGAGTACAAAAATCAGAGTGTACGCCCGCCTTCAGAAGACGCGCTAGTGCTCAGATGTGTTGAAATACGGCCGCCTCACAGACATGTCGATCCGTTTGCAGACAAGCGCTCTCGCTCACTGTTTCATCACTACACACAGCCGACTCATGAGTTGACGTGCATCCATCTTGTAAACGCTGCTACTACGGCAAGTGAGAGGGACAAATGTCATCACGTCCCTTTGCTTTCCAGTAAACTTTTACTGCATTTTATTTTGTAAATCTCTGAATTTTATTTTGCCTTTTTTTCCTGCCACGAAATTTCGCTACATTCCTACTACTGAAGATATTTTATTTGTTTTTTAAATAACGAACTATATGTAGAATAAAGGTTTTTTTTCATTTACTATCGATAACTCAATAGCTCAAACTCAGCACGTGACCGACTGTTACAAAGGTTGCTGTTTAGGTAGTGATGGATGGGTTAAGAACACACTGTGTTTTACATAGTGAAACAACAATAGATGAACTCAGTCAGTGCTCCTGTACAAAAAGTGAATGTGTCTTATTTCACTCTTTCTTGCTCAGACATAAAACAAGCAGGGTGTGGATTACAAGTTTGATGATGACTCCTCGGTTGCATTTGAAGGACGTATTTTTAGGAACTTGTGCACAGCTGGAGTGAAGATGAGGATGGTGACCAGAACTGCGACAGTGAGGAAAGCCCACAGAAAGATCCGGTCCAACACCTGAGCCACAAACTTCCAGTCTTGTACAACCTGAAATGAAAGCAAAACGTTACTTAAGTCTGATAGGATAGGAAGGTTAGTTTTAACCTTATTGTCCAGCTGTGATGTATTCTAACACAATCGTTCCCAACCCTTTTTTGGGCCGTGACCCCATTTTGAAATCACAAATTTCTGGTGACGCCACAGACTTTTTTTTTTAAACACTACTTTTTTGACCATGTTTGTGTTATAGTGTTACGAGTAGCACTATAATGACGGGATGTGCCAGCTCAGTTATTTTTATTCTGTTTTTATTTTTTTACTAGATTTATATTTGAGGAAGTGAAAGCATAGAATACAGTTGCTTCAGATTGCTTGAGGCGTTTTGATCTTAAAAAAAAAAAATCTAAAAAAATTACAAAAATATTATTATTTAATGATGACATATTTATACTGTATTTTCTTTAACTAGATTTATATTTGAGGAAGTGAAAGCATAGAATATGGTTGCTTGGTGGTGTTAGAATTTAAAAAAGAATAATAATTACAAAAATTACAAAATTATTATTTTTATTATTATTTAATTATCATGACTATTTAATTATATTTTTTATACTGTATTTTCTTTATTTAGATGTATATTTGAGTAAATGAAAGTATAGAATAAAGTTGCTTGAGGTTGCTTGTGGTGTTATAATTTGAAAAAGAATGATAATGTAAAAAATTACAAAAATATAATATTAATCATAATAATGGCTTTGATTTATATAGCGGTTTTTTCCAAAAAAAACTCAAAGTGCGTACAGAAACTATTATTCATTCAAGCCAGTCACTCACAGTCATACTGGTGGTGGTAAGCTACAATGTAGCCACAGCTGCCCTGGGGCATACTGAGTAAAGTGTGGCTGCCATTTTGCACCTATGGCCCTTCTGACCACCATCAACAGTTACACACAATTCATACCCATTCATACGAGGCAATGCATAAAAACCTTGCCCAAGGACACAACGGTAATGACTTGGCCAGAGCAGGATTTGAACCAACCCTTCAGGTATTGGACCACACACTCTAGGTTGAAAAACACTATTCAGTAACACTTTACTTGAAGTTTTATACATAAGGCTGATATTATCTGTCATTAGCATTAATAAGGTGTCATAAAGGCTGTCATTAAGTTTCGTTCACTAAATTATAACATCCTTTGCTAAATTATGACACCTTTGGAGCTATGTTGGCATTTTTTTGGGTTAGGTTGAGGGATCTAGTGGGGTGAGGTAGGGTTAGGGTTGAGGTTTGGGGTTAGGGTTAGGGTAACAAACAACACTTAATAACAGCCTTCATGACACATTGATCATGCTAATTACAGGTGTCATGTCATATAAAAGACAGCGTAATGTTGCCTTTATGTATAAAACTTCTAACTAAATGGATGTTCCTGTTACCTCACGGATGAAGTGCTCCTTCCGGATGTGTCTGCTGATGTAACGCACAGAAGAAATGGCTTTTTCCAACATGGTGGCCCAGGCCTCGTCCTCCTTCCCATCAGTCATGGCCTCCGTGTGTCGTCCACCACTCATCCTCAGACCACTTCTCCGTCCCCCAGATCGAGGCTTCAGCTCTGGGCTCTCAGGGGCCAGCTCGGGGTAGTGGTAACGGTCGGTGTGTCCACGCATGCAGAGCAACGTGGGCAGTTTCTGCAGGAAGAGGGTCCGAACCCACGGCGACATCGGGTGGTACGTGGTCGAGGAGCGATGGTGCACGTTGATGACAAAGACGGTGACGATGATGGAGAGGGTGACGAAGATCATGATGAAGAGGAGGTACTCTCCGATGAGTGGGATCACCTTGGAGGAGGAGGGAATGATCTCTTCGATGACCAGGAGGAACACGGTGAGAGACACAAGCACAGAGGTGGAGAGAGACAGTTTCTCTCCTTCGTCTGATGGGAGGTAGAACACCAGCACGGTGAGGAAGGACAACCCCAGGCAGGGAATGATTAGGAAGAGCGTGTAGAAGAGCGGCAGCCTCTTCAGAATGAAGGAGTAAGTGACGAAGGGGTACGAATACAACTCGTCCTTCCTGGTCCCTCTGGCACCGGTCGCACTGAGAATCTGCCACTCGCCGTTGTCAAAGAAGTCTTTCCGATCCACCTGGTGATCCGATAGGACTATGTCCACCATGTGGCCGTCATAAGTCCACGATCCAAACTTCATGGTGCAGTTCTGACGGTCAAAAGGGAAGAAGGTGACGTCCATAGTGCAGGCGGATTTGTAAGTGACAGGTGGCGTCCAGGTGACGGCTCCAGTGTACTTCACAATGGCTTTGGTCATCAAGGAGCCTTCAAAGCGTCCATCAGCACTGTGGACACAAACACATTTACATTTAATATCTCACTCCTTCACTCTTTATTTCTCAAAGCTACTGGCAGGGTTAGGGTTGGTTACATTTTTCAGTTACAATTACATTTTCAATTGCCTATGTTCAATTACAATTGGCGACAGTGGCTATCATTACACAGCAACAGTGGCTCAGTGGTAGAGTGGGTTGTCCAATAACTGAAGGATTGTGGGTTCGAATCCCGCTCTATCCAAGTCATTGTCGATGTGGCACTTTACCCACTTTGCCTTGTATGAATGGGTTGATTGTGAATATAGCTCTTCCGTTCGCGTCTTATAATAATAATAATTACACTGTTACATCAAAACGTGCGTCCCGGTCGGGAATCGCGTGCTATGACTTTTAAAAGCGATTCGTTAAAAATTCGCAAAAAAGTGCGATTTTAAGGCCCATTGAAATGAATTGAAACTGAGATTTTTCAAAAATACTTAGGAAATTTCACCAAAAAACAGGAGTCTCCCATTGAAATGAATGGGGTAACCATGGCAACTAGGCCTCTGACAGCCCAAAAGTGCTTCTCAATGGGGAATTTACAGGTTTTCTGACTGGTTTCAACTGATTTCAACCAGTCAAACCTTCATCATCACCCATCCTCTTCATCACCAATACTCCTTTATTGTGGGGTTTGCAGGTTCTCAATTCACATTCAAAACTTAAATTGTTGATTACTTAGCCATTTTTCAACCGATTTTCACCATTCAAACTTTGAAATGTGTCAAAAATTCAGCTCTTCATCATCACCCATCCTCTTCATCATTAATTTTCCTTTAGTGTGGAGTTTGCAGGTTCTCCTTTCTAACTTAAAACTTAAATTGTTAATTACTTGGCCATTTATTAAGCAATTTTCACCATTCAAATGTTGAAATGTGACAAAAATTCAGCTCTTCATCATCACATATCCTCTTCATCATCAATTTTCCTTTAGTGTGGAGTTTGCAGGTTCTCATTTCTCACCTACAACTTTAAACTTTAACTGTTTGGCCATTTTTCAACCAATTTCCACCATTTAAATTTTGAAATGTGTCAAAAATTCAGCTCTTCATCATCACCCATCCTCTTCATCGTCAATTTTCCTTTAGTGTGGAGTTTGCAGGTTCTCATTTCCCACCTACAACTTAAAACGTTAATTACTAAGCCATTTTTCAACCGAATTTCACCATTTAAACTTTGAAATGTGTCAAAAATTCAGTTCTTCATCATCACCCATCCTCTTCATCACCAATTAACCTTTAGTGTGGGGTTTGCAGGTTCTCATTCAGACTCAGAACTTAGTTCTTTCACAGCTCAGTCATTTTCCAATGGATTTCAACAATTCAAACTTTGACATGTTCAGCTGTTTGTTCACTTTCAGCTCATACTGGGATTTTTAAACACACTACTGTGTGAACTGGACTTCTAACTGGTTTAACTGGTTTTCCCTTCAAACTGGGATTTAGACACATACTGCTGTCTAAACTGGACTTCTAACTGGTTACACTGCTTTTTCCCTTCATACTGGGGTTTGTACACATACTACTGTATAAACTGGACTTCTAACTGGTGGTACTGGTTTTTCAAGGTTTACTGGTTTTACTGTTTACTGGGCTAATGTTAATGGTAGTGTAATGCTAATGCTAATGCTAGGGTAATGGTAATTTAAGGCTATTGCTAATGCTAATACTAGGTTAATGCTAATGCTAGGTTAATGTTAATGATAGGACAATGCTAATGCTAGCACAATGCTAACGCAATGCCAATGTTAGCGCAATGATAATGCTAGCGCAATGCTAAAGCTAGCGCAATGCTAATGCTAGCACAATGCTAATGCTAGCGCAATGCTAACGCAATGCTAATGTTAGCATAATGCTATTGCTAGCGCAATGCTAATGTTAGCGCAGTGCTAATGCTAACGCATAGTTAATGTTAGCGCAATGCTAATGCTAGCCTAATGCTAATGCTAGCACAATGCTAATGCTAGCGCAATGCTAAACACATAAAACTTAAAACTTAACTGTTTGGCCATTTTTTAATGGATTTCCACCATTCAAACCGACAACCGCCCACGAGCCCCTCCCACGATTTCCGCGGAAATTGTCTAGTTATTATTACGATTACAGTGACCAGCATTTTTCCAATTACAAGTAAATTACAACAATTTTTTTTATCCTTAGAAAGTCAATTACCATTAAATTCTCAATTACTAAACTTCAATTACAATTAATCACAATTACAGCACCTGATATAAATAACCTAATAAAAGTTAACATTCCTCTTGTGTTAGCTTTCTGTTAGCATCTCTTTTGATAACTGATCCTAAATCAGCTGTAAAATACACTAAAAACAATCTATCATTTAATTCATTTCCTATCTATTGGTTACCTTGTTATGCGTCCTTAACAATGAAAATATAGGTTTTAATATTTTTGGTGTGGGTGTCTGAGCCTTTTTTCCTTTTTTCTATACCCCTCGATTTTTTTTAAAAGGTAAAACGTGGCAAAGCTTGATTTGGAACATATTTTAATAATTGATGTTGACTACATATTTGTAGAACTGTGCATAAAACTGTAACATGGTTCCCCAGTTTTGCGTTAAATTCTAATTGACCATTTTTATCAATTTTTTTTATGACAATTACAATTATAAAGTAAATTATCTGAACTAAATTACAATTTAATTATGATAACAACAGCAACAGATTTTTTAAATTACAATTATAATTACGCTATAATTGTAATTAATTATCATTTACGCCATTACATTCGACCCCAACCCTGTCTTCTGAGTTCAACATTTTCCAATTTCCAATTACTTGTCATAAAGGACGATGTCGGGGAGCCAGATGTTTTCTGAGGGAACTTTGATGGAGGTGATTCCTCCATACTTGGATGGACTCCAGCGCAGCTTGTAGTCAGTCCACTCCTGGACACAACACACACAGAACCACACAATACTTTAATACTCTATATCAGTGTTTCTCAAAAGGTGGGTACGTGTACCCCAAAGGTTACGCCATGACACAACAGGGGGTACTTGATAGAGAAAGAGAGGAAAATTAACAAATGAAAGCATTAAGAATATTGGGTTTTTATAATGTTTATTTTTAGTTAAAAATGATAATTGTATGACACTGAACAAAAATATAAATTCATCACTTTTGTTTTTGCTCCCATTTTTCATGAGCTGAACTCAAAGATCTAAAACATTTTCTATATACACAACTATTTCTCACAAATATTGTTCACAAGTCTGTCTAAATCTGTTAGTGAGCACTTTACCTTTGCAGAAATAATCCATCCCACCTCACAGGTGTGGCATATCAAGATGCTGATTAGACAGCATGATTATTGCACAGGTGTGCCTCAAGGTGGCCACAATAAAAGGCCACTCTAAAAGTGTTCAGTTTAATCACAGCACAATGCCACAGATGTCACAAGTTCTCAGGAAGCTCATCTGCATGCTTGTCATCCTCAACCAGGACTCAACCTGACTGCAGTTTGTCGTCGTAACCGACTTGATTGGGCAAATGCTCACATTTGATGGTGTCTGGTACGTTGGAGAGATGTTCTCCAAGGTGGAATTCTGGTTTTCACTGTTCAGGACAGATGGCAGACAGCGTGTGTGGCGTTGTGTGGGTGAGCTGTTTGCTGATGTCAACGTTATGGATCAAGTAGCCCATGGTAGTGGTGGGTTTATGTATGGGAAGGCGTATGTTATGGATAACGAACACCGGTACATTGTATTGATGGCTTTTTGAATGCACAGAGATACCATGACGAGATCCTGAGGCTCATTGTTGTGCCATTCGTCCGTGACCATCACCTCATGTTGCAGCATGATAAAGCACGGCCCCATGTTGCAAGGATCTGTACACAATTCCTGGAAGCTGAAAACATCCCGGTTGTTGAATGGCCAACATACTCACCGGACATGTCACCCATTGAGCATGTTTGGGATGCTCTGGATCGGCGTATACGACAGCGTGTTCCAATTGTGAGGCAAATGGTGGTCACACCAGATACTGACTGGTTTTCTTTAGATTTCATATTTTATGTATTTTTATAAACTGCAACCCCAGTTTGTCATTGTGTCCCCATTCCTCACATCATCCCTTGTCATTTAGAGACTCTAATTAACTAAATACCGTATGTATGTCTTTGGACTGTAAGTGTAATGTAAATACAGTTATTCAGTAATATTGTGGCTTCCAGCTTTGGGTCTTTGATGTCTTACCTGACACAGCCAAACATTAGTCGTCATAAGTTGATTTTTTTCATCCTGCAACAGAAAACATTGAAAATCAGTTCATGTAGGTGGTTAATCAGCCCGTTTTTCCCCGAATCTATTGGAGTCTGATTATTGAAGTCGCAATTCAATTACAAACCGATCTTTGATTATAAACTATTATGGATTCTTGATGATTATTAATCTTCAGTGTAACATCAGTCTTTTGAGTGACATCAGTACCTTCAATATTGTAAAATTTTATGTAAATATTCAAATCAGGATCAATTTACAAACCAGGACTCACCTGGTTTGTATTACAATTTGAAAAATGTGAATAATCGATCTTTGGAAATTTAAGAAGCGATTCATAATAAAGATCGTCAATAGTTCAGTTGCGATAATCAATTATCTATTTTCATTTTCTGCTGTGCTATGCTGTCATTAGAGGAGTTATGGCCTTATGGGTATAGAAGTTTGTAAATACAGTAATTTGTATTTCTGGGTTTTGGTGTTGAGAAAGTTTACCATCCTTTGTGTTCTAAATAAATGGTGGTTTTGCGCTGTCCTTGGTGCTGAAACATGACAGATTTGACAGACGTCACTCAGAGTGAGAGACGGATGTGCGCCGTAACGGGCATTTGTCCGTGCTTCTTTAAGGTTCATTTATCATTCTTTTATTGAGGCCTTTGAGTCTGATGACTTATTTTGAAGCCTGAGACCTTTTCATTTGACGGAGGTTTTGCTGAGACATGAGCCCGTTTGGTCTGATAAATGACAGAGGTTTTCCTGATACCTCACTCTGAGACCTGCGGATGTTCTAAAATCTACACCGTACCATTTAGAAGTTAACCAGTGTCGTAGTACAGGACACACGGAATAAATCCCGGAAGGCCTTTGATAACTCTAGGTGAACAACAAGCTTGGCTGAAGGTTGACCAAAGCCTCTCTTTACCCGTATCTGTCACTTCCTCTACATACAACAAAGGAAACTACGTAAGTAAGAAACGTAGGTACAGTGGACCAAGCTGCAGAAGTATAATAAATACATCAGGCTGTAAACAGAAGAGGACACAGGAGCACACTGTGAGTTATTTCCACATCACTGGAGTCACATTTGGGATATAGTCGGAGGGAAAGGACAAAGAGTCCTATTGATAGCTGGAGCTGCTGAGTGTCTGTTGCCCAGGCCTGAGCTGTCAGAGCCACTTGGATGTTTTGATGATCACATAGAGCAGAGGTGAATCATAATCTAATACAAAGCCATGCATCAGCCCTGGGAGACCTGGGGGATGTGCTCAGCACTGAGCGCTCCCTGACTCCAACACACTGACCTCTATGTTCAGCTCCAATGGATCCTGTTTAATTCATTCTCTCTGTGGCGTTTGGTGGAAGAAGGATCGGCCCAACTGAAATGCTTCAGATAAATATTTTAAAACCAGAGGAACGGTGCCTCCATTAGCATTCGCCGTTTTTCCCTCCTTGAACACCTAAACCATCTCAGCCTATCACAAGCAGCTGCTGAAATATTAAAGGAGACGCTCCAGAGAGAGAGAAACTGTGTAGTAGTTGATATGAAGAGTGTTCCTGATCTATTTCAGGAGCATGAAAAGCTTCTTACTGCACTCCATGGATTCAGCTTCCCAAACATTGACACTGCTAAAACTGAAATATGGAACATAAACCTGTTTGCTTCACAGCAAACTACGGATGAAAGGGTAGGATGCACCCTGGGAAGGATGCCATGCTAGATCACTGCAGGGCAACTGCACCTAACAGACATGTTTTTGCACTACAAAAAAGTAAAAATAAACAAGTGAAAGGTCAGGAAGCACATGCAAATCTTTGAACATATGATCTTCCATTCTTAAACAATATGATTTATTTGATGATAATGGTCCACCAGTTGCAGCTTTACCAGTTTCAACTCTTCTAAGAAGGCTTTCCACAAAGTTTAGAAGTGTGTTTTAAATAGTGCTATTAAGAGAGTAAAAAAATGTGCGATAAATTAATTATGCTCCCTGATTAATTAATCTAATTCATATATTTTTAAATCTCACCTAAAACTTGTTCAGAAACTTGAGGTATTTTCATTAGAATTACATTATTGTGGCAGATCAAAAGATTGATATACTAAAACAAAGTGGCTTCATAAAGTCATGTATTGTTTTCAACAGACTTGAACAGATGTAGGCATAGTATTTACATTCCACTGTATGTGAGACTAGTCCCAAGGGCTGCTGACACCTTTAGTTTTCACCATCAGGGGAAAATATTGATGTGTACTTTTGTCGATCTCCAATTAATAGAAAATACAAATGAAATAAAACATCAGGTTTATATGTGGTGCTATAAAGTAAAAACACAGTATACAGTAAAAACACTTTTCTGAGCAATACAATTATTGAACACCAAAAGTATTTTTCTCTCCTTCAAATAATAATATTTATCCACTGACTTTGTTCAATTGTCAGTTAATGGACTCTGTCATCTTGTCCAGTGTGGATTGGAGACATGGCACGCTCGCAGCATGTTGCAGTTAGAGTTAGTGTCCATGCTAGCTGCTACCTGCAAAGCTTCGATTATCGGCAAAGTCTTTCTTGCACAATTTGCACACAACTAGGCTTTTGTTTTCCATCCATTTTTTTTTTATAAGCCAAATTAACATAAATGAAGCTGAAAAGCTTGGCAGTCTCCCTTCTTGTATTGTAGTCTGTGAATCAGTATTATAGGTATACCAGGAGGTCCGAGAACTGCTGAAATGAGATTTAAAAAAAAAAAACGATTAACGGCATGTTTTTTTTTTTTTTGACCATTCATACAAAAACCATTTATGAGGTCAGACACCGATGTGAGACGAGAAGCCCTGGCTTGCAGTCTCACTCCAATTCATCCCAAAGGAGTTCTAATGGGTTGAGGTCATGATGCTGTACAGGCGAGTCAAGTTTTACAACAATAAACTCACACTTCCATGTCTTATTGGAGCTTGCTTTGTGCATTGTTGCGCAGATATTGGAACAGGACCTGACCATCCCTTAAATTGCCACAAAGTTGGGGGCGTGTCTTAGCATGCAGAAGCTTTCGGAGTTGCTTTCACTGGAAATAACACACCAAATCCCCCTCCACTAAACTTAACATTTGGTACAATGCAGTCAAAGGCTGTGTTGGAAATGTCACACTCTGTTCTATACCCTACAAACACTGAGTATATACTGTCTGCTACAGTATATACCATAAGTATGATTAGGATGATGACGATGATGAGCGATCCTACTGAAGTATACAATTTACAATGAATAAAACCTGAAGCACACAGAGGCTAAATATCTGTGGATTCTCCACCTTTGAAAGTTCTGAAAACATTTTAAGTGAGAAAGTGACCAAGTAGAATATCAACATGTGGTCATTTGATCCATAAAACACGCGGAAACACATTTAATTCCGACATTTTGAAGATTTCTGGAGACCCGTCATTGTGCTACTGACAAAACTGACAAAAACAAGAGCCCTATATACAAAAGAGTTAAAAAAAACTAATGGAAGACAAGAAGAGACGCTGCCTTCACACCTTTATAAAGGACGAGGGTTACAGGCAGAGGCGTTGCAACGGGGTAGGAAACACAGGCAACTGCCTAGAGCCACGAGCTGAAGGGGGCCCCCGAGGGACGGCTGACATTAGTCAATTTCAATGACAAAATAATGTAACTGCTTTGAGACGCTGCAACAACAACGCATCGAAAATCCCCCGCACGGGACCCTTTCTGAGTAGTCACTGGCTAGTTGCTAATAGGGGGCCCCGATAGACGGCAGATATCAGCGGCACAACTTGACACATTACAGTGTCACGTCGGGAGCCTTCCTAATGGGGCCCCACTATTATCGGTCCCTGCATCTTTTCAACCAAATACATGTGCTCTGTTCTTTTTCTTCCTCAAGGTGCTATGTTGAAGTTTTTTGGACCACCACCACAACACCAGCAACAACAGAAACAGCAGACCTCTCCACATGAAAGTAGGAACTTATTTAGTTTAACTTTTTAAAATACATTTTAATGTTTAAAATATATCATGGGGTCTATCTAATTTAATAAGACAACACAAATATTTGTCTTAAACAATTGCTTCTTATACTATTTTCTTTCTAGCAATATCAACCTCAGATCATGAGGGGGGTCTTGAAGAAGAAGAGTGGGACATGATGGTACCTTCATGTAGCAGCAGCAGCATGGCAGCACAGCATTCCATCACCACCTCCTCACCACCCCATGACACCACATCACCAGAACAGAAGGTACTCAAATAATAGTAAATCAAATCATATCAGATGATCCTGCGCTGTGGTCAAAAGGTATCGATGACAATGCTCGGTGTCAAATTGTGAGAAAAGAACCACTCGAAATAACAGACACGGACTTCCCCAAAGTTCATCAAACCCACCTTGGAGATTCACCAAAGAAAATTACAAAATGACAATGAGAAATTGTTGGAAAATCAAATGTTTATGGTTAGTGTACTCTGTTTCCACTTCAATTCCTTGTTTTTTGTTGTTTTTTTGCTTGGTTGCATTTTCATCATACTTTTTTGCACATTTCAGTTGTGTTTGTTTTTCTGGCATTTACTGTATATATTGTGTGTAAAGTTTGCATTTAGTTTAGATAGTTACGTTATTTATTTCATGTTAATTATTTATTAAGGTATTTCTTTACTGATCCGTCGTCCTGGACTTCATTCATCATCATTCTTGCCTAGGGCCCCCAGTTGGTCTAGAAACGCCCCTGGTTATGGGGAAAAGCTACCTTTGACGAACGAGTGCATGTCTTTAGTGCCTTGTGTTTTTAAAACTTGGAAGAGCTACTCGTGTTAGATATTTTCCGGCACCGCCATCTTGGTTTTGGTCAGATGACACATCGGCGCGCACATTTTGCATTGATGTATTTTTTGCGTCGACCGTGTTGTCCCGATCCTAATTAAAGTGTATCTCAGTCCACATTAGGTCTCTTCTACTTTGTGTAGCCATCGGCTATTTCAAGTAATTGACAGAATTAATCATCAAGTGAGAAATCTTCATCGCACAAACACAGCAATATGAAACTGGGGTTAAGAGGAGTTTGGGTTCTTCATTGACAGTGAACGTACCACATCCACTAGCTGAGAGATCTTGAGTCCAAAGCGTACTCTCACTGTGTCGTTGGCGCGAGTGATGGGCCTGACCCATCGGCGGTAGCCCTGGAATAGGTTCTTGAGGAGGGCGTCCTCCATCTCTGCTATGGACACAAACTCCTTTGGAACTGCTGCAAACAGGAGAAAAAGAACACTGATAGATGTGATGTTTATATCGCTCTGCTGTTCTGTAAATCAGAGATTCTTGCACTTTTTTCATGCCAGAGGTACCTTTTAAGGCATATGTATCAAACTCAAGTCATGGCCCTTTAGGGCATCCAATTCAGCCTGCAGGACAGATTAAAAATGACACAGAAAACGTCAATCATTGTGTAAATAAAACTATATTATGATATTAATATTCGCAGGGGCTTACAGCTTTTCCAGTGCTCATATTGCATGATAGCAGTCAATTTTAATGTTAAATAGAGGAAAAAACTCTTCAGTTTTCCTCAAATTATACATAATATTGCTCTTAGTTAAATAAAAATTGGTCACAAAATCTATCAAATTTAAAGAATTCTGTTGGGACTAATACTGTATGTATCACTTATTGCTTGGATATGGTCTGTTTCTGATGTCAAAATGTTCCTTTTTTGACCCCTGAACTAAAATGAGTTTGACACCCCTGTTTTAAGGGAAAACACATTCCAGAAGAACTTTTACTATGCTTCCACTTTACTTCCACAGTTTCTCAGGAATTATCAAGCTTTTCCACAATGGTTAAACTTGTTTCACAGAAACTGAGTGGTTGCAAATCCTAACGACAACATCAGGAAGTGTTCAAAATCACGTCTTGCATCTCTTGATGGATTTTGACAATCATCATGAAGGATCATCTGAAGTCTGCAGCTTCTGGAGTTTAAAACTAAACTTGTTTATTTTCAGTACAGTGAGTATATTTGCATTGACAGGGTTGACATAAAAAAAGTCTGATTCTGAAGTAACTTTTTGGTTTCAGGTTTAGTTTTAAACTATAGGAAATGTTTGACTGCATAGGTAGAAGAGAAAGGATTTGTCTTTGTCTATAAAACTGATGCATTATACATCTGGTCATCTGGCATATCCAAAGTGGGGCAGTCTGGTCCGCTATGTTTTTTTTCTTTCTTGCAAGCGAGTGGAGGCAGACATGTTAACAGGTGAGCAAAAATGGTCCAAAAGTGGCAAAAATGTGGCAAGAAAACAGTGTAAAGTGACTAAAATGGGCCAAAAGCAGTCAAGAGTGGCCAAAAAATGAGCAAATAATGAGAAACCAGGTGCAAAAGCAAAATGCGGCAATCAATAGTAAAAAAAATGTGGGACAAAAAAATATAGGGTAAAATAGAAACAAGTGGTATTTATTGGGCAAGAGTAAGTTTATTTGGATAAAAAGTTTAAAAAAAAAAAATTAAAGAAAAGACAAAAATTGGATCAAAATAGGCAAAATTGCCAAAAATAGGTTAAAAAAAAAAAGGATGTTCGTTGGCAAAAGGTGCTAAAATCTGAAAAAAAGGGGACAAAGAAAGTTGCAAAATGGCCAAAGGAAATAAAAAGGGGTTCAAAACTTTCCCCCTTTTAAGTTTTTCTGGGGGAATAATAATTAAAATGAAGACAAAGAGCCACATGTTGAGCATCACTGACTTAATAATGGCTTCTACATGTGTCCTCTGATAATATAGTGGGCTGGTCTGGACAGAAAACGCCAGGACTGAAATTTTTTCCCAGGGGTGGACCATGTGATAAAACCTTGAAGTCGCTAACCACCCCTTCAAAATAAAAGTGTAATTCTGCCACCGGCACCCAGCACCTGTAGCCTGAAATGATAAAAGTCTCTGAGAAACCTGAAACAATAATATAAAGAGGAGCAGGATACGTGTCAAACTCAGCATTGTTCAGAGGTGTACGTGCATTGGGTTTATTATAACTGAGAGCCCACAGCTGGCCTCTCCTCTGGCTTCACATCTGGCTGGTCTGCTGCATGGGAGGATACATTACAGCACATGGAAACCCACAACACTGAGCCGACTGTGATTCTACACGGCAATCAACTAAAAGGTCTTAACAGTGTCATAGAGGAGCATTAATACCCTTTAATATTAGGACTCTTCAAAGACCTGATTAACCTTTAAATACATTTTTAAAAGTCATGTCTGGAGTTGACAGAAAGCTTATATAAAACAATATAATGTGACAAAACCATCATAGCAAATACATGATAGTTTACTATTTGACTGATTTGGTGGTGGGATCTATCAGTTAAAATTAAAGCAGTGTTTCTTTTTACGGCAATTTTTGATTTAGTTGTAACTTAGTTCGAGTCAAAAATTGTAGTCATGTCAGTTATAGTTTAGTTTTAGCCAACTAAATGTCATTAATATTTTAGTTGACAAAGCACAAGAGTTTATGCACTTTCTATGATTAAATTAACATTTTTAAACCCAATATGTGATGATATTGTGAATACACAGGCAGATTTGATGTGACCAATGCTTATAAGACCAATGATTAAATCTCACCCCATGTGACAAAATTATAGTTTTTATTAATCAACAAAAATATAAATATGTTTTTATTTACTTTTTCATTCACATTTATTTCTTTTTAATTAGTGATAATCAAGTTAATTTCACTTAAAACATGTATTGGAAAAAAAAACTATGGCAACATATTTTCAGAGGTGAAAGTAATAGATTACAAGTACTCACGTTACTGTAATCGAGTTGCTTTTATGTGTACGTTTTTTGAGTATAAGTATGTTTTAAGAGAAGTAAAGTAATTAATTACATTTCTACAACCAACCGTTACTTAGTAAATTACTTTTTTTTTTTTTTTTTAAATGATCAGTGGATTTTGCAAAACTACAAAAAAAATGAAATGACCAGACAACAATCAAATGCGCCACATCATAGCTATATTTTTCATTGTCATCATTTACTTGTTACTGTATTTGTTTTGAATTCATTGGTGTTTTTTTTTTTTTTTTGTTTGTTTCTTTGTTTGAAAACAAAATGTTTGAAAATTTTATACAGATGCCCTTGTGGAAAACATATTAACTTCCACTTGTGAAAGATCTCATATTTTCCTCTTCAAGTTTATACATGAGATGTTTACTGTATGCAAGGGAACCATGGCAACATCCATTACCAACAATAAACATGAGGGAGGAAAGTAACTAGTAACGAAATAATAGTTTAGTTTTTATTAGTCGAAAAAAACATCAATGTATTTAAATGTTTCTTTTTCATTCACATTTATTTCTTTGTAATTAGTGATAATCTAGTTATTTTATCTCAAAACATGTAATGAACGAAAACTATGGCAACATATTTTGGTAAACAAAATGAACAGTGACCGCATGGTGCGTTCGTAAAACCGTGCGTAAAACCGATGTGGGATGTGATCTCCAAGATCTTCTCCCTTTAAAAAAAAAAAAATAGAAAAAAACTCTTACCAGCGATGGTGAAAAAGCAGATTGAGGAAGACAAAGCCAGGAGGAAGACGATGATGTCCGCCGTGAACTTCATGCTGAGGATGAGGAGCGCGTTTGTTTAGGATCAGCTGGAGGATGGTGGCTAGTCTCACCCAAACTAAACATGCACAGAGGAACCCATCTAAGATGATAAATGTGTAGAAAATGGATAAATATACATGCCTTGGTTTTCTAGGGGGAATAGGCTGCGCTCGGAGTGCGCATGGATGGATGGATGTGCCGGTGTCCGAGGGATTGGACTCCGGTTGTAGCTGCACGGGAGGCGGCTGTGCGTCCGCCGGGGTGGGGGGTGGGGGGTCTAACCAACAAAGCAGCTCCTGAAGAAATGCGTTTATACAGAGATGTCAACAGGAAGAGAAGAAGAGACAGATCAACATGGACCCTTCCCTGCCCTGACCTCTAAGGGGCGCCCATTGGAAAGCATGTTATAATGAACAGCAACATTTTTTTGGTTTTTGCATATTTAGCAACAAACCTCGTTTAAAGATGTATGTGAATTTTATGTGTTACTTTTGACCAGATTTACAGCAATATTTGTGAAATTTGTGATTGTTTACTTTTTCTAAACTTTAAAAAAAAAATCTAAATGTTATATATTAAATCAAAATCTAAATGTTAGTATAACATTTAGTTTCACCAGTGACATTTAGATTTAATATTTAAATGTATCATTTAATCTTAGATTTAACAATTTGATTTGACGTTTAAGATTTACATTTAGCATTTAGTATTTATATTTATTATTTAGATTTAACAATTACATTATGTTTTTACAAAATAAGTACATTTCACAAATTGCACAACTATTGCTCTAAATCTGGTCAAAAGTAACATAAAAAAAATCACACGTTTTTTAAACGTGGTTAGTTGCTAAATATTACAAAAAGTTGCTGTTTATTTTAGCATGCGTAACTTTACAATAATCTAAATCCAAATGTTAAATATTAAATCTAAATCTTAATGGTAAATGTAAATCTTAAATGTTAAATCTAAATGTTACGGGTGAATTTAAATATTTAGCTATTATTCAATTTCACCGGAAGTACCAAAATAAAAGATAATTATAATAATACTGGAGTACCTTTCTAATCCTAGGTTGGATGTTGTAGCATTACTACCAAATATGTAAAGTCGAAAGAAGCGTTTCACGCATTTAAAATTTGATGTGGAATGGGAAAAGTAAGGTAAAAAAGAACAAAATCTAAATCATGTATAAAAACTTTATTCACATTTTTTCACTGCATTTTCGTGCACATTACCTTCATAACGCTCACTTTAGGATTCTCGTGGGGTACCAAAACATCTACACATTTCCAGTGAGAGTTTCAAAAACAACTTTCTTAAGTCAAAAGTAAAATAATAACAATTGAAAAAAAAAAATTATTATAAGATATTATCTCATGAGAGAGTATCTCATAACTATGACTGAGCAAAACTATGAAGTCATAATTATGAAATAATATCATAATTATAACTTAAGAGTTTTTATTAAATTATTATTATTTTACCTTTCCTAAACTTTTTTGTTTTTGTTTTAGTTTTTACTGTCAGGATGTTTTTGTTTTTACAGGTGGGAATGGACTTTCATTATGTAAACCAACGTAAACTAGTCAGTGGTGTGTGTTTTGAGAAGGACTGAAGAAAAGCTCCTGGGTATGGTTTTGTGTGAAGCTGGAGGTGTTAGTAATGACTAACTCATGTACTGTGGCTTAGTTCTGATTCTCTTTCTCTGAAATCAATCAAATGTTAAAATGGAGCATTATTCCATTAATTTGCAATAACTGTGCTGTGTGTGGCAGATGCTGGATCTTTTTACACCAGTTACCCTTTCAGGATATGCATGGCCTCCAGTAATACATAAATACTGTAGATCTCAATATACAGTGTGTTTACTTTTTGATTAATGATCTTATTCAAGGTTTAAAAAGAGGAAATGCATGTGAAGGCAGCACAAATCTATAAAATCAATAGTAAATACATAAATACATTCCCATTTTCTTTATATTTTAATATACAATAATAAAATGATTGGCTCTACCTCCTGGTGAACTTTAGATTTGATCATATTTTACTTTGTTTTTATCACACACCTGTCGTGTCATGCTATAGAAAAAACATTGGAAAGCATGCTAAAATAAACAACTTTTTTTTTTTTTTTGCAAATCACATGATGTATATGAATTTTCTATGTTACTTTTGACTAGATTTGCAGCAATATTTGTGAAATTTGTGATATTTACTCTTTCTAAACTTTTTTTAAAGATCTAAACCTAAATGTTATTTATTAAATCTAAATGTTACATCTAAATGTTGAATAATCTTTTATTTTGGTACTTCTGGTGAATTTGCATATTAGCTAAATATATAATTTCACCAGTGACATTTAGATTTAATATCAAAATTTATCATTTAAATTTAGATTTAACAATTCGATTTGACATTTAAGATTTACATTTAACATTTAGGTTTAGATTATACAATTCAATTTAACATTTAACATTTCACATTTAGATTTAAGAATGAAACGAAAAAATCACACACATTTTTTAAACGTGGTTAGGTGCTAAATATTAGTAAAAGTTGCTGTTTATTTTAGCATGGAGTGTCTGGAATGGGCTTCCATAAGACAAAGAATGAAGTGAAACCCTCGTAAAGTTGTCAGTGGTGTGTGTTTGAGAAGGACTGAAAACAAGTTAGTTTTTTTTACGCAAAACTTTCCATCTTTTGGTTTTTCTCTATTTTCCCAAACCCTTTATCACTGAAAAAATTGGAAATACTGTATACATGATCTCATTAATGTTTTTATTATTGAATGTAATTTAATGTATAATAGTACGTGATGCATCACAAAATATCTAACTATATAATATAAAACTACAGGCTAAAAAATATTTTTGATTCGTTTCAAATTGAAAAGGACTTCAAAAGTTTTAAATTCTTATCAAGTTAAAATTTTATGTTTAGTAGTTTTTTTTCATCATTTTGGCATAAAATATTCTATAATTTTCTATGTGCTGATTGGCTGGACTTGAGCCCACAGGCTGTTTATTAGAAACTATTTATGCGATCATACATTGAATTATTCAGTTATAAAACTCAGGCAACATTCTGCCTGTAGCTAAAACATTATTTTACAGAGCTTTGAGTTATTTCACTGAATTGTCATAATATCAGTTGACTGCTTGTTTTTTTTTTGTTTCATTGTTTGTTGTCAGACTGTTAGCCTTTCTGCTTGACAATAAAATATTGGTGTGGCATCAAATCTGCACTAACAGACAACTTGGATTCACTAGAATACACAGCTGTCCTCTGACTGTGGGAGTGCACAGAGAAAACCAACGACTCAGCAGAGAGAGTCCATGTTGGCTTCTGTTGACTAACCAAAGCACCGGGATTCCAAATTCCTCAGTAGGTGTGATCACACTGTGTGCCACACCTCTCCTTGTTGTGTTTGCTTCCCAAAGAGAAAAAAACAAACACTCTAGAGTCTGACCATCAGGTTAAGACTTGTATTATATTGGTAATAGGAAGTGTAGATGGCATTCATGCTGCTAACTTTATCATTTATTAAGTTTAACTAATATTTTATGAACTGTACCTGTATTTTATGCCAGTCTGACCCATAAACAATGGCAGAGTGACATCTCTGGTGTTTTCACTGGGGGTGGGAGGATGGAAAAATACATATATAAAAACTGCAGTTGGGAAAATAACTATGCCTTTATTTAATTTAATCTCTGGACGTAATGAGTATATGCCCTTTTCAACCCAATAGGATTATTAAAAACAAGAACAAACCATAACAGTCTGGTGTGATTCCCAATCTTTTCTATCATGTGTACCAGGGTTGGGATTAATTACATTTTTAAATTACAATTACTTCTTCAATTATCCATTTGCAATTACAACTCAGTTAAGATTATGTTGACCAACATTTTTTCCAATTACTATTATTATTTTCCTCAAGTCAGTTACAATTACCTCTCAATTACTAAAGTTCAAATTACAATTAATATCAATTACTGAGCCTTTAATAAATAATCCTATAAAACGTAACCTGAGTCTTGTGTTAGCTTTCTGTTAGCATCTCTTCCGATAATGAGTGCGTTTTGACCCATGTCTTAAACAGCTGTAAAATACACTATAAAATATTATCTATCATACAATTTGTTTTTCATCTCTTGGTTACTTTGCTTGTCAGGCTTCCTTATCCATGAAAATATTGATATTTATTTTAATGGTATGGACGTCTGAGCCTGTTTTGTGTCAGTATACGCCACAGTTTAAAAATGTTTAAATGGTAAAATGATCCCTAAGAAAGCTATCAGGTAAACTTGCTATTTCAAATATTTGAATAATTCACTAGATATGTGTAAGCCACAGAAGTATAACATGGTTTGATTAAACACTGGGTGGGTCTGCTCTGACCCACAGCAGTAACAGTAACTACCGAGTGATACGTGCTTTCATGTCAGTCTCTAAAGCATCAGAAAACTCTCCAATAACATGATGTGTCACTAGTTACTGTTGTAAAAAAAAGTCACAAAGAGCTCTAAAGTTGTGCACGTTCACAAGGATACTAGTGAACTTGAAAGAGGGAGGAGGGGGGGGAGCATTGCCCCCTAGTGGTCATAATGTTTCATTACAGTTTTCTTATCTTAATATAATCTATATAATATAATGTATAATAATATACAAATATTTAATTGCCATGAAACACAGTGACTACAAAATGTATATGGATTTATTTGGTGTTCTTTAAATATACAAGTTATTTTTTGGCTCTTGAGTCATGTGACTTGGTTCTTCTTCACAATGTAAATGGTGAAGCAACACTGCCCCAGTAATTTATGTATGGTACTGCAACAAAAATGAAGCAGAAAGCGGCCACCGGCCTGATTTTATTATGAATTTACAACAGAAAAATTTTCACAGAGCTAAAAAGTAAGAAGAAATCATAACATTTTTAATTTTGTTTTGGAATAAATTGTGGGGATTTATTGGAATTTGAAATATCTTAGGAAGATTTTGAGACCACTTTTGATGGAATATATGGATTTATTAAGACATGGCAATGATTTAAAGGTGAGGGGTGCTGGCTTGTTCAAGTTTGACAAAATAATTGACTGTTTGCTGTGATGGTTGTGTCTTAGAATGGTTTATATGGTTCAAAATGGAAGATTCTAAGCTTTCAAACGGCATTTGATACTTGACCCGTGTTCTGGATGGTGGCACGAATCTCTACATGGTCTAATTATTGAATTCTATTTTTTCTTTTGCAGCATGGGAAACAGGCATGCCCACCAAACTTGTAAACAGTTCCAGAGATGTCGGAGCGTTCTGTGGAGCCTTACGTTTTCGACCCAGAATTGCTAACAATGACAAACTTTGGGACTGGCCAAGGTTCACCAAGCAGTCTTCTGTAAAGTGACGGTCACACACTAACGAATGCTGGATGGTGTGTCGCGTGATCCCAGAGACAAATTCCAACCACTTCTGACTAGTAGACTCTTCTTTAGGAAGTCTGAACAAATTCTGAGGACTTTCGCATTTTTGGTTGCCAGACATTATCTTTTGGTACAAAAACAAAGACCGTTTCTTTTCTTTGTGCAGACTGGATAAGAAAGGACAATGACCATCCAAACAGATGTTCTTTGGCCGCTCGCATGCCTCTAGCACCAGAGAGAATGAATGGGTGTGTATGTTCACTGTGGAGGCGCGGCACCAGCAGCAGGCACTTCCTGGAGGGGGCGGTTCATGATTCTCTTGACGTCACAAGAATTTGAACCGCTCGTTTGTCAGAAGAGGGCAGAGAAGCTGCTCAGAAAGCAGGATTATTCAGGATTTCTAAGAGATGCAGGAAGGAAGCCTAATAATACTTTGGGGATGTTTTTGATAAGGAATTAACATTTTAACAAGATTAAAAGCTCAAAAAAGCTGATTTGCTTGATATATGACCTTTAAGTCTGTAGGTAAACAGTAAAACGGAGGAAAAACTGCTTAGAGATGATAATCCTAAACAGGTTTGATGAAATGAGTGAAGTAAGGTTGCAACATGAATTAATTCAGATATGTTCTAAACAAAGCCACAGTGATGACGAGGTGAAAGAGAAGCTTTGTAACTCACAGCTGACAGCGACACATTTGGTGAAGAAAATTGTGTGATGTGAAATGTGCACCCTGTTACACAAGCTGACATCCAGGAGGGCGAGGAGCCGTGGAGCAGCTCTTTGGTTTGCTTTCATGTCCTCACACACACACACACACACACACACACACACACACACACACACACACACACCTTCAGTTAAAGATTTCACTTTGACACCACAAAATTGAAGTAAATGAAACCCATACCACAGCATCAGTGTCTGTGGATATGTAAATCCAGCACAGAGCAGGAAAACACAGTCTGCACATCTAACTCAGACAAATATGCACATATTCTGCAGCTAATCAGGCATGAAAGCAAACATTTTCTCTCTAAAGAGCTCTCTCTCACTGCCGGCTTCTCTCGCTCTGCCTCTTTTTCTCAAAGGTTGGAAGTGACAGGGATAACGGGAGGCTGATTATCACAATGAAATTATCCTGATTTTCTGCTCCACTTGGAGCTGTGGGGTGGGCAGCTGCTGCCTCCAAGACGGTCCCATCCGTTTGGCCTCCAATCATTCCCAAACCTGCTGGTCCTATCCCAGATCACCCTGGGCAGCTGCAACAGAGTTGGTGTTATTTTCTGTGTGAACGGATGAAAAGTGAGTGTAAAACACACAGAGGCCACAAAGTAAAGGAAAAGGTTGATTTTCTGCATCAGTGTGCTGAGCAAAATATTGTGGGCTGTTTGTGTTTGGTGTTGTTTGTGTTTTCGTCAGGCTTGTAATTGAAATCTGACTGATTTCGCTTGATGCAGAAATATTTAATCAGAGGGCGGAGACAGCACTGGATCTGATCCTAATCGCTTTGTTATTTTAAGGTTTTCACATAAAACGATAAAATAACCAGTAAAATAATATCAAGTAACACCAAGAGGCTGCTCATATTTACACATCCTTCAAGGAAAGGGTCTTTAAGAAATTAAAATATATATATTATCAATACTTTGCAGAA
Organism: Gouania willdenowi; assembly: GCF_900634775.1. Taxonomy (NCBI): domain Eukaryota; kingdom Metazoa; phylum Chordata; class Actinopteri; order Blenniiformes; family Gobiesocidae; genus Gouania; species Gouania willdenowi. Next base: position 12,304,078 of record NC_041053.1, read on the forward strand.
GTGAAAGTAATGGATTACAAGTACTCACGTTACGGTAATTGAGTTGCTTTTATGGGTACTTGTGCTTTTTTGTGTATATTTCTAAATCAGTCATTTTACTTGTACTTCAGTAGGTTTTAAAAGAAGTAATTTGTTACATTTCTACACACACCTTTACTGAATAATGTATTATATTTTGTTTAAAAATTATCAACATACATTGTGAAACTACAAAAAAAAAAAAAAAAATGACCACAACAATCAACAAGCGCTATGTAACCCATGATGACAAAGCATATGTCATTGGTGTTATTTTATTTTATTTTAAAAAGAATTGCACATTTTGACAAACCTTTTATTTAATACAGATGCCTTTATGGAAAATAAATTAAGTTCCAATTGTGCAAGATTTGGTCTTTATACATGAGATGTTTAATGTATGCAAGGGAACCGTGGCAAGATTTATTACCGAAAATAAAGGTGAAAGTAACTTTTTCATTGAGCTACTTTGTACTTGGACTTGAGTATTTTATGTATGACTTATTTGTACTTGTACAATTTAAAAAAAGTTACTTTGTAATCTGTTGTATCTTGTAGGAAATAACTGTTACTTTTTTGATTTTCAGCTCTTTTCAAACGTAAAGTATAATTTCATTGGTATGTGGCGCAGCAGTCAAGCACGTTTAGAAACCTGTACAAGCCAGAGAAAATCAGAGGAAAGAGAAGTTCAATCATCCCTCACTTACCTTAGACAAAAAGGCAGTGAAATGATCTCACCACAAACATACAACCAAAATATTCATCAACTCTGAATGTGATACACTACCTTTGCATTGAAAACTTACACTAACTTTCCATTTGTTTCTGTCTGAGTGTGGGATTGAAAAAAAGGCATGTGAAGGAAACTTAAACCTGTCAGACAGGGTTACACTGCTGTCTACCTCAGATAATAAGTACACACACACACACACACACACACACACATACAGACACACTCAAAATGTTTTGAACAGATTTCAATGATATTTGGCGAGCTGATAGACAATGACAAAGAAAGAACGAGTTTGATTTTGAAGATGATTTGTCATGTATTGTAGATACAGTATCCAGAACATGATTTGGAGCATAATGTGGATGTTTGGCTGGTTCAGCACCACCTGCTGGTGACTTTGAACTTTAGCTTTTAAAGGGGACATATCATGCCTTAAAATCCTTCCTTTTTACATATAAATCATACAGTTGTGGTCTATATAAAGCGGAACTGCAATGCTTGGGTCTGAATTCCTCATTATTATAGCTCCACCCCTTTTCTACCCCTTTTCTGATGTGCTTCTGAGAGCAACTCGTTTTGGTGCGGTCTCTTTAGTTTCTTCAGGTTGCAGAGGTGACACTCGGTTCAACTCCACCCTGTTTGGCCATTTTTGTAGTTTGATAGAAGAGATACGATTATGTAGTGGCGCAGAAACTTTTTATTCACACGTTATTTACAAAATGTTCGAGCCAGAGTCGGACCCGGCGGAGCAAGAAATCACGTAGGCCACATCATCAAGGATCTAAAACGAGCACACAGCGCTAACATATGTAGACGGTGCAACTGCTAATGCTAACAAAACAATGACAGGGACGTCTTATCATCACACTTTTTAGCGTTATTTACAGCTTACCGAAGTGCTCTGTTCATCGTCTCCAAAGATAGAAGGTATTGAACCCTCAATCAGACAAAGTCTTTCAGCAAATCCTTCTTTATACTGGCGGAGGTTGCTGAAGCAGTCATCCTTGAAGTGCTTCGCGCACACAAAAATGACCTTACCCACAGATGTGGGTACATTTCTGTGAAAAATAAAACTCAACCAGGCACTTTGAAAAGGTTCTGATGCTGGGAGACGTTGTAATGAAGCGTGTGGGTTACTACATCCAACAACCCAACATTTTGACTTATCCTCTCATAACTTCTGCATCTTTGAGCTTGGACTACAAAATAAAAGCGAGAAATAAAAATGGCGGATAGCTCGAAGTGTTGGGTCTGGAGTTGATGTCCTAATTTGGCAGTTCTGCTGCAAATACTGTGACATAATTGTTCAAAAAATGTAATCAAGAACAGAAAAATTGAAATTAAAAGAACATTCAATTAAAGACTACATTAGATATGTGACTGGGATCAAAATGTAACGTGGAACTAAAATGCAAACATAATGATTTACGTCGGCATATGAAGTGGAGCGGAACCAGAACAAACTTTTATTAGCTGATTTAAAACATTTATTTACTTTTTTTGTTTTCTTAAGCTTTTTTGGCACATATTGTAAACAAAGTGTTGTTGTTTCCTGAATATTTGGACTGCTGTATTTTTACATTTGTTTGTTTATGCAGGTAAATAATTTCATTTAGTTTTTCAGTTTTTTATTTATTTATGAAATATACTTGCATAATGAAACATGATGATACTAGTTTGCCCACCTATGTCTAGAGTGATGTATGATACGACAGAGGAAGGAGTGAAGAAGATGTACTGAGACATAATGTCAATGCTGTAGGCTACCTGACTACTTACTATTGTGAATTAAACGCGTGGATAAGAAACCCACAAGTGTCTTATTTCTATGACACAACATTTTGGCAACAAGGATGGCGGCCCTGAACCTGAGTCAACCTCCAGCTTTTCTACAAAATGTCAGACAACCGCCGACGCCATTTAAATCATGGATATGGAGCTTCTAGAATTACCTACTTGCTATGTCCGAACAAAACAGAGACTCAGAGAATCTAATTGGTGGCCGGGCATGGATGCTCATCTCGAGACAGCCAATAAAACATGTAACACGTGCCAAGCTCATGACAAGTCTGCAGTCACCCACACTACTCCACTACAGCCTGTGCCATATCCAGAGCAGGCATGGGAAAAAAGTTGCAATCAATGTGGATGGGCCCTTTGATAGAGCACCTATAAACTGCCGTTTTGCGCTCACACTGATTGATTACCACAGCATATGGCCTGAGTTAACCTTTGTTCCACGTTACTTCAGTTTTTCATCTGCAGTATTCAGCAGAGAAGATAATCCTACAGAACTTGTTTTATGACAATGGCTCTCAATTCTTGTCTTTTGAGTTTGAAACTTTTCTCCAGGACAGAGGCATCGTACACAGAAAATCTTCTGTTTATTATCCAAGGGCAAACGGAGAAATTGAACGCTTCAACCGCAGCCTTTAGGACAGTTTGAAAACCACTGTGCTGGAAGGGAAGCCATGGAAGGAGTTCACATGGGATTTCATACACGTGAATCATGCGACACCTCATTCCACAACTCAGCGCTCACTAGCTGAGCTGCTGCATGGTCGACCGATGCGTACTAAGCTTCACGTGGGTGGACGTCCACTTCCATGCAGCACACCACTCTCATCACAACAGATCGCACTCAGAGTGGCAGAAAAACAGGAAAAAAGCTAAGTTTACACTGATCAGAAACGAGGTGCAACTGCTGTATCCTTAGCATGTGGATCATATGTGCGGGTGAAGAACCCAGGTATATATGTATACCTGTTGCTATTGTGAATTAAACACAAGGTTAAGAAACCCACAAGTGTCTTATTTCTTCGACACAACAGGAGGTTTGCGCTCTCTGAGTGCTCTTGTTTTTATTTTCAACTTCTATTCCATTCCATATAATATTCAATATTTCATTCAACCCAAATGACAGGGATCGGTCACAGTTTTTACAGTTGCAACTGAATAAATAATGTATTAATAGTCAGGATGAAAGCACCATTTCACCCAGTATAACATAAGGTGTTTGTGAACAGGACTGGTGACCCTACCTTTAACTTGTTCCAGTGTTGTTTCAACATATCATAGATCAGAATTATTTGCTTTGGAAGATAAACCCTTTAGATTTATGCATGTCATTGCTAAATAAAATTACACACCTTAAACCTCCTTACAATCAAAAACAATCACATGATTCAGTACACCTGAACCTGAACATAACATAGAGCTGGAAAACACAAGTGTTTCTTTGCCAAAGTTGAAATAAATGGAACAATTTGAATGCCAAATATTTTTAGCTTTTAAATGTACTTTCCAAGACGAATAATCCATGAAATCAGATAATTTAAGTGCAGAGTGTTAAATCATATGAAATTGAAACTATTTTTCAAAAGAGTGTATTTTCCTTCTAGTTGAAACCAAGATATTTTACTCGAGACCCATTCCCAGTGCTGATGTGTGTGATGTAATCATGCCCGCTAGCATTTAATAAATATTAATATAATAAATTATCTGATTGGGTGACTTGATTAGTAAGATTCCATTCATTCTGTCTTTTATCCTCAGAATCAGCATCTAATTGATGTTTTTATATGAAATATGAGTCCATGTGTCAGGTCACTGTGGTATGAAGCAGTGAAGATGACTCAACATGCGAGTGAGCTGCGCTTTATGGGTTTGTATGTGTGCAATTATACAGTTTGTGTGTTTTTGTGTGTTTGTGCATGTATGCAAAATGTTGTCCACTTACCTGTTTCAGGGGCAGATTCACTAAGATCTGAAATAAAGGGTGCTAAACCAGGAACGTCCCTAAATCCTTTGGTGGCGCTGTTTGCTAGTTTGTTAGTCAGGTATGAACCCAGCTCAGATCTATGGACACAGGTCAGATAGTGGAGCCCAGAGCTCACAGTAAACATGGTGATGCTGCTTTTAGTTGTTATGCTGCAAAGAAGTGGAATAAACTGCCAGCAGAGCTGAAGTCAGCATCCAATGTGAACATTTTTAAATCAAAGTTAAAGGCACTTTTTTTCTCTACTGCGTATGATTGAGAGAGAGATTTTTGGTCATGTTGTTGATGTAATGTGTTTGTTGATGATTTGAATTGATTTTACTGATGATTTTAAATGTTCTTATTGATTTTAAACAATTGAATGTTTTATCATGTAAAGCACATTGAGTTGCCTTGTGTATGAAATACGCTATACAAATAAATTTGCCTTGCCTTGCCTTACCTGCTGTGGGGAATTCACTGGCATTGTGGCATTAATAGGTGTGTGTGTATAGACGTGGTTGCCACCGCCCTATTCAAATGAACATTTTGCTCGTACAATATGGAGAGGTGAGTTAAAATGACATTTGTAGAAGTGAAATTGGAGGCTGGTGGACTCCTCTTTTTTTTTTAAAAAAAAAAAAAAAAGCAACTTAAAACCTAATTTAACGTGGCTGCTTCGCCAGGTCCTGTAACTTTGCTCTTAGTCCATGGAAAACAGGCAGATGTGGACAGAAACTGTCCTGTTGCAGTGGTGTAGTCTACGTGATATGCCGGTATACGTAGTATAACCACTAAGAAAGCCCAAGAATTTCAGGATACCCACTAAAAATTGCCTTGATAAAAAACAGTATCAAACAAAACGCTATATTTCCCCGTTTTTTCAAAAGCGGACAGCAGCTAGCCACCCCTACCGAAGTGTGTGTGTGTGTGTGTGTGTGTGTGTGTGCCGTCCTGGCCTTCCAGAGTTCCCACAGATTAGTGTGTTTTGATTGGGTGATTCTGGAAAGTGGGTGGAGGGAGAAACAAGAAAGCAAGCGACAAGCAGCATACGATGATCTGCCAAGTCACGGAGATTGTAGAACCGTCTGTAATTCACATTTAATCCCTTGCAATGCCTTCTCTGTGTTATATGTCTGTGGCCCATACACACATAGCACATCCAAAGGTTTTTTTTTCTCTGCCAAATCACGCCATTTGCTAATCAGGCTCATATCAGCAGTACAGACAAATTAGACAGAATTAATCAGAGCTCAATAGACCCTTTGATTGTTTGTAAGCATTGTGACGTATTTTGTTGGGCGGGGCTTAGCCTGGAGGCAAAACCACAATTGTCTTTGTTTTTCTGTGCACGAGTGTCCGCTGGAATCCTATAAAACTTTAATTTCCCTCCACTAACGTTATTCCTCCTATTCTGGCTCCCAAACACACAACAAGACGACATTCTAAAGCTGTAACATTACTACAGTATTTAGCCAGCGGTGTTTCCAGTTTTTGCCGAGTGACGTGGTGCCTTTAAGGGGTCTAAAGTGCAGATGTCCAGTCTGTCCTCTGTAAACTCCATCAGTTCTGAGTGTTGAAGCACTGAGAGATGTTTGAGCAAACAGTGCATGTATTTCTCTTTTGTAACAATTTTACTCAGCTGACTTTCTTAAAGGGACTCAAAAACAAATGGAAATCACTAGACTGATATGCTGCCTTGTTGCACGTGTTGCTAATGCTACACCACTTTAGTTAAAAAGATTGTGTGACAAATAGAACATGAAGTTTTTAAAAAAATGCATTTTCTTCAGGAAATGTTATGTATTAGTGAGCAGTGTTTCTGTGTTTACGTGCAGGTGTCAAGTGTAGAGTACCAAAATGAGTAACCACGGTACTATACCAAAGTATAACGGTTCCAGGTAATATCGCAATACTGAAGAATTTTTTTTTTTAATTATTATTATTTTTATGAATTGCAATGTATTTGTACAAGTTAGAAATACTTATTAATTACTTATAGTGTTGTTTGGTGCATGATAAGAGTACATGAACAAAAGCATATAAGCAATAAAAAAAAAATAAATAAATGAAATTAGAATTTACTTGGTTGAAACTAAAAAAATAATCATTCAGTTTCCTTTGCACATCAATTTGTTTAACTAACATAAATAATAAACTTAGAATAACAAATCCACTGTCTTTTTTTAATAAAAAACTTTTTGACGATAATGCTTCTTCTCCAACATAATAAATAGAGGATAAAATACAATAAACAGGAACTGATTCCCTGAGAAAATTATATTTGCATGCATTTTCAGGGTGACGTCACTGGTGTTTTATGAGAGTGAATGTATATAATTTGTAAATATTGCTTGTATATTGTAAATATCTCTGTAAATAAAAAAAAATGAAATTAAAAATTTAAAAAAATATTGCTCTGAGTTCGCGTGAAAAAGAACACAAAAAAAGTCTTCCCTCCTTTGGCTCCTATAGCTGGTGACAGCGCCTGCACAGTAGATCTCCTATTGCTTTACTGTCTCTGCCTCGTTTAAAGCCAAAAATAGCTCCAAATTGGACTTTTGGAGTTTGGTTTTTTGAGCAAAATTAGTGATGCCACTGACGACGACGTCGTTGCGGCAGACTTGCTGCTCGGGCTCGGTGCTTCTGCCATGTGTTGTCTCATGTTTGTGACTGTAAGCCGTGCTCGTGTCCAGGCGAGACAGAACTTTAGCTTTCGGAGAGTAGAGGCAGCCGCTATGTAGTGGAAACTGGCACCGGTAGTATCGTGATCCACGGTAGTACCGTCGCGTAGAATTTCTAGTATAGTAGGAACCGTTACAATTTGGCACCGCGGGGTACCGTGGGCATCATGCAACTATAGTCATGTGTGTGTATATGATGATGATATATGTTAAACACTAATACTAAGTTAATGTTAGCGAATTGTAATTATAGCACTAATGCTAATTATAGCACAAATAATGCTAATATTAGCTAACGCTAGGTGTCAGCAGACTGGGTGTGTTTAATGCTAATGATAACTTACAGTATGCTAGTTAATGCTAATGCTAGCTCATGCTAATGCTAAGCTAAGGATGCAGGCCAGCACCTGCATCCTCACTTGATGAGCCGCGTGTCTGTGTTTATGTGCAGATGTCAGTCATCTGTATATGATGATGATATGTTTAACACCCTGAGGTGTCAGCAGACTGGGTGTGTTTCATCCTGTCTTCTCATATCTAATATGTCTTCTCATCTTCAGTTGCAGAAGTGTTGTATAACCTTTAACTGCCTTTGGTCAAGACCAACAAATAATGAGACATCTTCTGTCACGCATTCACTTCAGCAGTGTGTCACATTCACATTAACATACAGTGACAGCGTCACAAAGCCTGTGTGACACGTCCGAGTCTTTCAGTGTGTGCTGCTCGCCCTCACATTTGGTCACTGCGGAGAACTTTGTGTGCAAATGTACTAGTGAATACAACTCTCTGAGCTCGCAGGAGGAAACAAGAGAAAACTATCAGCAAATGGAATATGTTCGTGAATCTTCAGCCACAAAAATACTTTTCGGGATTTCTTTTTCAAACGTGCTGAAAGTAAATTATTAATTCAATAATACAATTTAAAATCAGAACAAAATGACATTTCATATAGTTAAATATAACAGTTTAATTGAAAACAATAAATAACATGAATTGTTCTTACTCAAACAGTTATTGTTCATGAATAAAGATGAGAAAAGATCCAGAATTGGTCTCTTGGCAGGCAAAAAACCTCCTACTATATGCAGAGAATTTCCTCCCTGTTACACAGACTGATGTACATGTTTAGATACATTTAGTATTAAATTCAAAGGTAGACAACAGTAATAATTCCAGAAAGATCATTTTGTATTCTTTTTGAATAATATGTTCAGGTTTCAATTTTTCAGACAAACGTTTTTCAGGAAATTTATTTTGATCTGTTGACATGTTTCAACTGTAAACTGCCAGTCTTCCTCAGAGGTGTCTGCTGCACGCTTTGATGTGTCCTTATGAGTTCTCATGTGTCTGAATAAATGAAACCTTAACACAATATAGGTACACAACACGCTTTGGTTTGAAGCCTGTGCTCAGTGTACAGTGTTCTATCTTTATTGTAAATAGTACAGTGCCCGTCGGAAGTATGTATTCATATAGTGGGAGGAGCTTCAGTAGAGTTGTCAATTATGGCCAAATGAGTATGTGTTTGAAGGTGGGATGTACAAATAAGAGGTGTACATACTTTGTACTCTGTAGTGTTATAAAGGGGTATATTTGCGGGTGCAAAGTAAAATAGCGTGTGCGATTTCCCTGGTTTAATTCTGTGCAGTGTTGGGGGTTACCGCGTTACCGCCCCAACGTCACTTTTGACAGTAACTAGTACTGTAACTCAATATTTTTCTAAAGAAATAACGCAGTTACCATTACAATATGGTGCGTTTGTCCGTTACTTTGCTAGCTGCAGTGTACTTCCTGTTTACAGTGGCGCTACATATTTTTGCGGGACGCCGTGCCAAACACGTTAAAACAGTAGAAGACGAAGCATTGTCAGCGTGTTTCTGTATATATCACGTGCGCCAATCATGGCGAGTCAATGTGAGAGCAGGACGAGCTTCTCAGAGTGGAAATACGCGCATTATTTTTTTCTCCAAAAGATGCATCAGTGAAGCTAAGCTAACGCTGCGGCTGGATTTTAACAGACTGTGACTGTTATCCAGGAACAGGTCAGCCAAACTATTGCACGGTATGTTGTTGTAAATATGCAGCCTGTCACTACTGCTGAGTCACTGGTAACAGCAGCTCATTAGCCTGATATGTTTAGCATTGTGTAGCTGAGAAAAATGCTGTGAATTAGTTTTTCCACATTTATTTTCATAAGCATTTTCAACAGCAGAATGTGCACTTGGAATATGCACAGCTTACTTTACTTCAGCTAAGGCTGAAAAATTACAGTTTTAACTTTGGAGCAGCTGTTTTGTGCTTTATATGCACATCATATATGGTTGTTTTATAGCAGTTGATCAACAGTGGATTATTATATTATTACAGCACTAATATGAAGCTGTAGAGACACAAATGACTCAAAATAAATAATACATTCTTTAATTCTAAGTAACTCAAAAGTAACTTTTTCCAGTAACGCATTTCTTTTTGATGTAAGTAATCAAAATAGTAACTGAGTTACTTTGTGGATGAAGTAACAAGTAACGGTAACTAGTTACTTTTTTCAGTAACTAGCACAACACTGATTCTGTGTGTGTGTATCTGTGTGTGTGTGAGTGCGTGCGTGCGTGCATGTGTGTGTGTTGTGGCAAGTTTGTTGTAGTTGCAGAAAAATGGTAAATAAAAATGAAGCAAGAATGGGCTCCAATTGTTCAAAAATGATTCTTAGTTTCTTGAAGGCATTTAGCGATCCCCTCCCAGTGTCTCGCTAGAGTCCTGACCCCAAGGTTGAGAACCCCTACTCTACAGAAATAGGTAAAACAAAAGACAAACAAGAGATAATTATTGAATTCAATATTTGAAATAAAATATTAAATGCAAGTTCAAAGAAGTAAAATCATTAAAACAACAAAGATAAAAAACGTTCATATAACCAATAGAGACAATGGGTTTATGAAAAAAAACCTTTAAAATAAAGACAATTATTATTAAAATATGTATATACTGTAGTTTTAGTTCTACCAGAAACACAGTTTCTACATTCTGTGACTTCATCTGTCCATAAATATTCATCAAACAGTAAATTTAGAAGCCCGCTTGCAAGCTTTTGTGCATTTGTTCCGCGAGTCTGCGTGTGCACGAGTGTGTGCGTGTGTGTGCGTGTGTGTGTGTGTGTGTGTGTTTTTCCCACTTGAATGAATTATTTAGCAGAGAGTCATCTTTACTTATCCTCGGTCGACTGGCCCCTGGCATGTACCGTTCTGCTCCCAACGACACAAGAGTCAACCCTAATTCACCCTCCGCCCTCCTGCACCACCCACAGCACCACCCCAACTCCTACCAGCCTGTGCACGACCTCCACCGGCGATCTCTCCTCTTTCACCCTGTGCATTCCAACAGAAAACGTTTCCCAATACGACTGAAAACAGGAGGAATTATCACTAAATAAATGACAAGATATGAATGAAATATAGAAAACAAACCATTCATTCAGAAAATATACATACCTGCCATCAGACATCTCAACAACCGATAGAACTGAGTGATTCACAATGCACAATACACTTTATATTTGACTTTTCTATCTTTTCTACCTTGTACATATATATCTTTATTACTTTTTTAAATTATTATAATTATTGTTATTATACTTTTCTCTTTATTTGTTTGGTTTTTGTTCTTTGTTTCAAATTTGTTCTTTGTGGCATTCGATGTGGTGTGCAAAGTATGAATTTCATTGTGCAGGGAAAAATGTTTCTTTACTGTGCACATGACAATAAATGCTTTGAATCTTGCAGAAAGCATGAAACTATGGTAACAACTCCATCATGTCAAAGCCGGTCCTCTCCTGTCCAGCTGCAGCTGAATGCTCCACGTTTGCATCAACAGCAAAGAATCATGTGAAATATTCATCTGTGTGCCTGTGTCAATAATGCATTATCCCTCAATTTACCTCCCAGAGCTTTGCTACACGACTGCCACAGAGTACAACGAGTTCGACTTCTAAAGTACCACCCACAGCTTCAACACATTAAACATGGATGCAGCTTTTAGGAAGCAGCAGCGTCATCTTTACTGAAGATATCTGGCAATCAGAATAAATGGAGGAGGACATTTGTTTTGTGTTATTTTTCTCACGTCTGCGTTAACTCCTCCTACACCGTTTGTCCAATTTTTAAAAATAAGCCATAAAAACGTTCAGAAAGTTTCCGAGATTTATGTTATTGCTTTTGTGATTTGTAAATTTCAAACTTCTTGAGTTATTACATTTTTTGTGAAACTGCGTTGACTTTTCAGCTCTGATTCTATTTTTATAGTGAACAGCTCATTAAGCTAAAGTGGAGCTGTTTCAGTTTTTACCTTCAAATCTTTGCAAACAAATTACAAACCATTCAAACTTTAACATATTCAGCTAATACAATAAACCCATTTTAACCTTTTAAACGTGTTTCAACCTTATTGCCAATGCTAAGCTATTGCTCGGTTAAAAGTTACTGCTATTGCTTGGCTTATGCTAAATTAGTGTTAATACAAGGTTACTGCTAATGCTAGATTAATCCTGTTGCAAGGCTAATGCTAATGCTAGACAAATACTGTTGCTAGGCTAATGCTAGGTAAATGCTAATGCTAGAATATGCTATTGCTAGATGAAGGCTAGCTTAATGCTATAGCTAGGTGAATGCTAATGCTAGGTTAATATTAATGATAGGCTAATGTTAGGTTAATGCTAATATTTGGCTAATCTTATTGCTAATACTAGGTTAGTGCCAATGCTAATGCTAGATTAGTGTTAATGCTGTTGTTAAGTTCATGTTAATGCTAGGCTAGTGCTAATGCTAGGTTAATGTTAATGCTCGGCTAATGCTAGCTAACCCTAGTCTAATGTTAAAACTAGCTAATTCTATGTTAATGCTAGGCTAATGCTAACACTAGGCTGATGCTAGCTAATACTAATGCTAAGCTAATGCAGTGCGACGCGGTCGAGCACCTGCATCCTCACTTGCATTTTCTTCAGGAAATGCAAATATTCTAGTTACATTTCTTTTAATGGCAAAGTTTACGTTTTCATTTCCTCCAAAGGATTATTAGTAATGTGATAAGTTGAAGGGCAGCCTGTGTTGTACAAATATCATCCAAATATAGCTGCTGCTGTCTGTGGGACATCATATTTGTTAGATTGAGCTTATCATTCTGTGACAGCAGCAGTGATTGGACTGTGACATCAGACTGAGAGCCATTGGATGTGTGTGTCTCTCTGTGTCGACTGCATCTCAGTATTTATAGCAAAGCTTCATACATCCCATAATACACATGTATCTGTGCTTCTGAGTGCACAGACCAAAGTTACACAGCCATCAATGTGACTTCAGGTGTGTTACACTGTTGAAAAAAGAAAGAAGATTAATACTGTCGACCATTCAACATCTAATAGGAAAATGATAGATATATTAACTATTATATAAGTTTACCCAGTTACAACAATAAGTGTAATCTAGTCGTATTTTGGGGAAAAACATCCGGAAAATGTAGATAATGTGTAAAAAATGAGTGAGAAATGGGAGAAACGGACGAAAAAGTTGCATCTCCATGGCCAAAAGATGGGATATTTGACTAGTTCAGTAGTTCAGTTGACTATTAGTTCAGAGGCCAAATACAGAGCAGCTTGATCTCAAGTAGGTCAAAGATTTCAAGGAGGAAAATGAGCAATTTCATCATTATTGTGCCCTAGTTTACACACAGGATTTTGTAAGAATTGTGCAATTTTTCATCTGTAACTAACATTAGAAATGACTGTAATTATGTGATATAAGCCTCTGCTAATATTATTGAGTTTCATTAACATGATTTTATTAATTTCTCTGTCATTTTTACTTTCTTCTGGGGGCGGAATTGATGTTCCATAGGGCCGGATTTGGCTCCCGGGCCATGAGTTTGACACGTGCCTTATGTCATGGAAGATTCCATTACATTTTGGAGGAGATCTGAAACAATATACTGATTCTGGACTAGTTTACAAAATCAAAAGATCTGAATTTCTTATCATCTCAAAAAGTTCTTTTTCGGTTTGTAATTAATCGATCTTTATGTGATGTTATGTCGGGTTGGTTCCTCAGGTACTTCACCCAGTTTCATCAGGATCAGATTGCATATTTCATCGAAATTTTTATTAAAAATTTTTTTTAAAAAAATTAAAAAAAAGGGGGGGAAGTCCATACAGTTGGACCTATTGTATGAAATATGTTATATAGGTTTCTTCTCTATACTACCAGCTCTTATCTCTGAAGGCCTGTTGCATGCTAGCTACATATTACATGACTCAACACTAACACAATCCATATTTTGTTGATACCACATAAAAGCTCATAAATCACAGTTGCAGGGGTTGGTCTGTGGTGTGACTGATAACTGGGCCAACTTGCACCAACCAAACTACTGTATGGGTTACACCCAGCCCAGGAAGATGAAATGTCTACTCCCAATTCTCTGGACATTTCATTCTGCTACAGCCACCTGCATGTGTGCTTGGTTCCAGGACCAAGCAGGCCTGTAAAAACTTTACTTGTGACTATAACTAAACTAAATCACATGGAAATAAAACAACTCTTGTTCAACAAAAGTATCGGGGAGAAGACAGAGAAAACCTTACAGTTATTAATGGAGATATACATGTCTTCCAAGCCTTTGAAATGTGATTGATCATTGAACCATGATCTGATCAAGATGATATTTGGTGCCTAGCAGAAGTTTGCACTCTCTGAATGCTCTTGGTTACCTACATTTACAATTTGTGGATATTTTAAGACAAATTGGGTTTATGAATACGTAACAGATCCTTGGTATCACTTTACTTGAAGTTTTATACATAAGGCTGACATTACGCTATTATTAGCATGAATAAGATGTCATGAAGGCTGTCCTTAAGCTGTCATTAAGTATTGTTATGACATCTTTTGCAAAATTATGACCCATTTGGAGCTATGTTGGCATTTTTTGGGTTCTAGTGGGGGTTAGGGTTAGAGTACCAAAGGATTAGGGTTGGGGTAACGAACAACACTTAATGACAGCCTTCATGACACCTTATTTATGCTACTGACATATTGATAATATGTCTAAATCTTCAAGTAAAGTGTTTCCAGATCCTCTCATTTACAACTTATTAATTCCTTTTTTCTAATTTGGGCTCGGATCGCTCGAATACGTGGTTTTGTTTGAATATTTATTCCAGCTGGGGAGTACGTGCTACATATCAATGACCCTCTCACATCTTGTTGGGAAAATCTAGTGTTTGATATTTCTTGGTTTGTCTCTCCAGCTTTTCCCACATTGCATACGTCTCCATCTCTTGTGTTTTCTGAGTGTAGTTTGAGTCCTCAGTGAATGTGTGTGTCAGATGTGGTCTCCCTCTGAGACAATACTATTATTACTGTAGTTTTCCTTTAGCTCTGCTGAAGTCTCATTTGATTCAGCTGTGGTTTTACTTTCCCCTGCTCCAGTTTGATGTTGTTTTTCCTCTCTCTTAAGAGGAGATGATGATCAGTTTGCCTTTTCTCCCATCAGCAGCCTGCAACAGCCTCACTCCCCTTTCTTTCTTCCTGTCTGGAAGTCAGCACATCGGCAAGCACTGCCCACTATTGCCACTCAACATCCCATCACTCACCTGTCTGTTTCCAAGTTTCTGAGGCTCACACATGGAGTCGTTTTTGAAATCAGTAAAACATTGAGTATATTTTGACCCCAACAATGCATCATTGTTTGTCCCCCAACCAGTCAGTGATTGTTATCCCCTTGACCTCTCTAATAAATCACTTCATTCAATGTAGAATTTCAACTATTTTCTTAGTCTTCCTTTGCGAGCATTGACTGTATCGGTCTAATTTTGTGCTGCCACAAAAACACATCCCCAAATAATTGTATTTGAAGAGGGTGCGGGGTAGGCCAACATACTACAAAAATTAACTCCAAAAGCACAAAATGCGACAGCAAAATGCGCAAAAGGCACAAAATGTTGACGCAAAGAAATAACAAAAAATAATCCAAATATACACAAAATGACCAAAAAAGACAAAATCAACCACTTGTAACTAAACCCCCATATCTTTTGTTATGCTGAAAACAAATGTATTTGGGTATTAAGTAGTGCTGTTGATTGATCCTGGTCCAATTCTCAACATTTTAGTCAGAGTATTTCAATTTGGTATATTTTGTTGTAAAATGTAAGAGTGACTGCCCTCTAAGGGTTAAAACCCAACTATTACAATTGATTTTTGCAATTGGCTGAGAACAAGATTCTGTGACATCATTTGACCATCGTGCATCACAAACAAACACTGTTGGCCCCGCCTCTTCTATAAGAAAGAACTCTGAGCAATCTGTGGTGAGTAGGTTGGATTGAAAGATGAGTGAATAGAGAGGAATGTTGAGTAATGAGTAGCTATTTAGCATAGCAGAGATTGTTCTTTGGAGATTTCATAGTATAGACTGGGTGTGTCTTAGCTGCTCCAGAAGCCCCGCCCATTATCAAGACTTTTTTTGAATTTCCTTCACAGTGGCAGGGCATCCAAATCCTGGGGTTAATCTTTAAACGGGGACATATTATAAAATTCACTTTTGCCATCTTTTTGAACACATATGAGGTAACTTGAGTGTCCACACGGCACACAGAATATTAAATAAATCCATCCAGTTGTTTGTTTGTGGTCTATGTAAGTCTTACAACACAGATAAAATTGCTCCGTTTGAAATTTTACTAATATGTGACGTCACTAATGAAATCAGGAAAGAAAATACCCTCCCCTCCGCTGGTAACTCCACCAATGGATTCCACCCCCAACCTGATGAAAACTTTTGCAAAAGTCCGCCATTGTTTTCCTTGTTATAGCGAAGGAGTGATGGCTACGGGTAAAACTAAATACAGAACTTTCCTGCTGCCGGTGCAGCACCTCCACAGTGAACGTACACTGTAGTGTAAGCACTATTTGTTCATGCGGCGGTGAACTCCGCTCTTGTGGTTCGGCGCATTGGCTGTTATATAACCTAGTATCGCTGATCTGACGTGTCTGTGACACAATGGGATCCAGCGGTTAGAGAAAACATATGATTATCACATTAAATGCACTCTTCCTGTAGTTAGAAAAGCAGAGGAGGAGAAGAAAGTGACTTTGCAGCTTAACATTCCGGTGAGAGTCTGAATGACTGCTGCTGCTGCTGCTGCTGCTGCTGTGAGACCCTAAGCGCTGAGCTGGACTCACTTACAGTGTTTTACTGTAATGTGCAGTTTTTTGGCTGAAAACCATAACAACAGTGTGTGTATAGCCAAAATAAAATCAGTTTGGTGATCACTGGTAACCCTGTAAAAGAGCTCGACAGGAAGTGAATTAAACACGCCCACTTATGAATATGCATCAGTAGGCCCCAAAACGGCCCAATTTCAAAACTGCTCAGAAAGGGACTTTTCAGAGGCTAAAACTCTGGAAAACCAGTGAGTTTGTGAAAATAAACTTCAAATACTATGTTTTTGGGGTTCTTAGAACAAATGGAGATGGGTGAAATATTGCATAATATGTCCCCTTTAAACAAAAAAAAAAAAACTACTAAATTTGTTAAACAACAACACAAGAACAAAATGAGTCCAGAAAAACACAAAATGCCCACAAAATTAAACAAAACAACAGAAAAATACACAAAACGACTCCAAACATGCTCAAATCGACAACAAATATTTAGAAAATGACAGAAAAATACACAAAGTGACAAAAAAAAACTCACAAAACACCACAGAAAAAGACAACAATACAGTTCCTATATTAATGCTAGGATTGGTCATTATTCTAAAAGGTGACATGAATTCATAAGGTGGCCTTTGGATCAGAGAATCAATTTTTTGTGGCCCCTGCTGTGATAATAGTGTCCCATCCCTGCTGCACTTACACACACAAATATATATATATATATATATATATATATATATATATAAAAAAAAACACACAACAGCACCAGTGCAGCCTGTTCTGTAGCGTTTCAGATCTAAACTACCATGTTAGAGCTCGTCCAGACCAAATATTACAGAAAAGAAAAGCTGTAAGCCGTTTTGTCAAGGTGGTTTTAATTTTACAAGTTTAATTTCCATTGTGCAATTTGAAGTGTTTCTATACATTGTAACATTGTGCTGATTGTGTGTTGGTTTTTTTAATAAACAAAAATAGACATTGATCATTAAAGGTGTGCTGCCAAACATCACTGTTGTCAGAACTCATGCATGGCTCTTTTTTCTTTTTTACAAAGTTATTTACAGAAACGACAAAAGAAAAACATTGGCGATTATATGCATTCAAACATATTGGATGATTGAAAAATGTTAATTTGGATAATGTTTTAATTGTAAAACAGGTCTAAGTGATGTCCTGGAAATACTTCTGTACAATTACAAAGTGATTATGTAAAGTTATTGCTGCTATAGTATGTCATTATGATTTGTATGGTATAGATTATGCGAGAGAAAATAAAATTAATACTGTACATACCTGATTGTGTTTGACATAATGGGAGCTTTAATTCCTCTTTAAAGCAGAATAAAAGTTAATTCCTCTTTAAACTGACCTTATAAACACTTAATTCCTAGTGCTAATTTAATTCAGAGTTAAACTTAAATCCGAATTAGGTGGCTGGTTTATTCCGATTTTATTCCGTGGCCACTGAGTGTACGGTTACAGTAAAACTCAATGAATTCATCTGTCTAAAGTGAAAGGCCATTGCACACTACAGAGCAGGAAATCAAAGCTTGAGGAAAGAGTGATTGAGAGAAAGTGACCACCTAACATGACTTTTACACTGGGATTTACAGGAACAAGAGAAATGAGACAAATGTGGAAGTCATGTGATTAAACAGAGAGCTGTTTTTGAGACTGAGGGGAGAGAAAAAGGAAGCCAAAGAGGCTCTGGTCTCTGATATGAAAGAAGAGCTTTGATGCAGCATTACTTCCAAAGTAATGCAAAGGCAAGTGCACAGCAGACAGGGAGAGAGAAAGCGCAATAGTGGTATTTTTAAGAAAAAAAGCTGATGAGTGGCTGAAGGAAGAGTCCCACTGTTCCCAGCACACACACTGTCACAAACACCCAAAGAAAGATCCTGTCGATAACCATGGCCACGTACTTCCAGTCGTCTTCCACCTGAGGAGAGAAGAGAGGGAAACGTTGTTTTTGTTATTTTGTTCTTACGGTATATATACCTATCAGTGAGGAATGTGTGTTTCTGGGGTGTCTGAGAAAATCAACAATTATATATTTACTACAAACAGTACACATAATGTATGGTTAAATAATTGAAGAACAGACATCAAGGACAATACGCCTCAGGGAGCTCTGACATCAGAACCAAGTCAGTCTGTGAAGAGACAGAACCAGAGCTTAACTTGGGCGGGATCCTGTCGGAGAAAGATCCGGTGTCACGGTCTGAGTTTACCTCCGTACTGAGATTATAACCCTAACATAATCCAATAAACAAATAAAACACGCGTCCGTTCACTTTGAAAACAAAAATGAACAAAAATGAATTAATTTTTGCGCATGTAGAATCTCAGTACGATGTGAACTTACTACATGACGTCGGCACCTCCCAGAATTTGACCGGCACTTATTTGATTGGATCCAGCACCTCATGTTATTCATTTTTATTTTTTCAGCAACTCCTTTGCTTTTAGGTGTTTTGAATACATTTTGAAGTATTATATTTGGACATATTTGTCTTTTATTGAGTTGAAATCACTGGAAATGTCATTGTATACACAAAATTGAATCTAAAAACTGAGTGAAGGAGAGCAAGAAAAGTCAAGCCACGCCAAAGCTTTGTCTACAGTGTGATTATGCACAAAAACAGTTTCTCTGTCAGCTTGGAAGATGGTAGAAAATGGCTATAAAAAAAGGCAGTTGGATTGAAATAGTTTTTTTAAGCCAATAAGTGAAGCTGTTTCTGTGGAAATCACAGAAAAAAGCAGCAGCACAGCAGCAGTTAGCATAGTGAGTAACATCACCTGTAGCGACGATGCAACAGACAGAACACAGAAGGAGAACTATCCAGGGGACATGAGGAGGACTCAGGGAAAGAGAGGAGACGACAGAGAAAGTTCTGCTATGGACACTGAGACCAGGGAAGTTTGGACAGTTCAAAGCCAAGATGAGCTGCTACTATTGACTTATGAAAGACAAGGCAAGCCTCAGCTGTGAAATATGTAAAAAAAAAAGTTGAGAAGATAGAAATGGCTCCATTTATTTTTTTGGCTGTTTTGACAATAAATTTGGCAAATTTGACAACTTTCACTCAGAGTAAGTGAATGGGTTTGATCCAGAAGATATGAACCCAGCAGGTCTCTCAGATCTACTGACACAGGTCAGATAGTGGAGCCCAGAGTTCACAGTAAACATGGTCATTGCTTTTAGTTGTTATGCTGCAAAGAAGTGGAACAAACTGCCAGCAGAGCTGAAGTCAGCATCACATGTGAACATTTTTAAGGTTAAAGGCACTTTTTTTCTCTACTGCATATGATTGAGAGAGATTTTTGGTCATGTTGTTGATGATTTTAAATGTTTTTTTGTGCCTTTTTTTGCCGACTTTAATGTTATAGATTTTAAGTTGAATGTTGTCTGTTGCACTTTTTGAATGTAAAGCACATTGAGCTTCCTTGTGTTTATAATGCGCTATTCAAATAATTCTGCCAATTGCCTTAAGAGACAGATGTGCTCCATAATGGGCGATTGTCCATGCTTCTTTCAGGCTGATTCATCATTCTTTTATTAAACATTTTGGTTAATTGGTTATTTGTGTTCATGTGATATTATTGCCCCATTTAGTTAGCAAAAAGTGCTTTCTCTCTCTTACTGCTGGAACAACACACAGCATTTGTTCCGGGACCTAATTATTTACAATCTAAGCATTGCATAGAACTCTGTAAACTGCTTTCATCCAGAAACAAACTTGCAAACAATCCATCATCAGAAATGTGTCTGTTTGAAAAAAAAAAAAATCAGGTTTTGGTAGTGTGGATCCTTTTTTTAAAGAAACACAAAAAAATAGTTTTTCAGTCCAAAACATGTTTAATTAGTCTCTATTGGGCAGTTTTTAATAAACCTATTGAGTCTCATTTAGCCCTTGAGCTCCTGTTCAAACAACAAGTACCCCCTCATCATTCTGTTGGCAGCCCTTTGATTTTGAATACTGCTGTAGTTGCAGAGGAATACAACTAAGCAGCCATCTACCATTTTTCTCTGATGTTCTATTACTAAATGTCTATCACCTTCAGAGAGAAACTAGTACTATTTACCTCTGCTAAGGAGATCATGTTTTTGCTGGTGTTATTTCATTTATTTGTCTGTGAGCAGTCTAGTAAAAGTGAAAATAATGGAAATATGTTGATTAAAATTTTCAGGAAACATCCGCAATGGGATAAGGAACAAAATGATCAGATTTTGGGGATGATCCAGATCAATACTACGAATCTGGATCAGTCACATTATTTTTTTTCTACGGTGGCTGAGAAGTGCAAAACACATTTACAAATAGCACAACACATTTACAAATTATCGTAAAACGTTTACAAATGACCACAACACTTTTACAAATGACCACAACAAATTAACAAATGACCACAACAATTTTGCAAATTACTGCAACAATTTTAAAAAAGGTCAAAACAAATGAACAAATATGGAAACACTTTTACAATTACAATGTGCCTTTGTAAAACTGTCTCAACATTTGTAAAAGTGTTTTGCTCTTCTTTTTTATTTATTTATTTTTTTTTGTTTAATATATATGTATATTTGTTTTCAAAATTGTAAATTTATTGTGGCATTTGTAAAAGTTTTGCAATAATTTGTAAATGTGTTGTGGTATTTGTAAATGTGTTTTGCACTTCTCAGCCACCGTAGTTTTCCAATCGTGTCGATTAATGTAAAATGTATTAATAGGTTGAAAATGTCATTATGTTGGAAATAAATTGCTTACAAGTACATCCATGAAAATGAGTCCACAAACCCCAGTCAGGAATCACTTGGAGGAGTTATAGAAAAAAAATACAATAGGATGCCTTTAACCTCATGAAATAATAATAATAATAATAATAATAATAATAATAATAATAATAATAATAATAATAATAATAATACATTTTATTTATGAGCGTTTTTCAAAAACAAAGATGCTTTACAGTTGTTAAAACAAAGAACGGCACAATGAAAGCAGTTGGAGTTGCATGAATGCAGCACTTCTTTGAGTAATCACTACGTCACATTTTGTCAAACATGTCGACCTACAGGCATGAGTTTGATTGCAGAAGCACATTAGAACGTTGACGCACTAAGATTTATGGGTTAAGTTTATTTCATGCTGTTGTGATAATAAGCTAAATTTATTTAACACTGCTCCTCTTCCTTTGAGCAGCCAAGGAATAAAAGACCCCGAGATCTAGTTTTGTGTCTGGTGTTATTTTACATTTCACTAGCCTACAGTACAGTCAGTGTTTTTCTAACGGCTGCCTGTTCCACCTACTCACACCTTCTTAGATCACAGTGCTGCACATGACACTAGTATGACCATGCAGTCAGGTGAACACAATGAGATTAGTGCTGCTGTCACCACATGGCTATTGTGTTGGTGAAAGCCAGGCAGGAACAACTATTCTGTGAGCCTCAAAGAAAGATGGGAGCGTTGCTGAGAAAAGACGGTTAACAAATATATCAGGAGCATCCAGGATGTGAACCAGGAGGCGGATACGCAAAGCTCTCCATCTGCGACAAACAAGCTGCTTAACACTCCCTTTATAGCCCTGTAGAAATGGCTTCTACACTCTTACCCGGGCTTGGTAAAATTTCACCTCCCGTGTGATGACACATAAACATGCAGTGTGTGCTAAAGCCTCTCACATGTCTCTATATGAAACACTGAAGATTGAAGCTTTATGGCCTACAGACTTAGCCGGGGTGCATTTTACCACCCGATTATAGCTGCTAGAGTGTAAATAATAAGAGTGATCCTCAAAGAATTAATAGGTTCTAAAAATATTTGCCAAAAATGTTTGTTTGGCTCCAGACTCCTCTGGGAGGATTGTAGGTCTCCACCTTGGCCCAGCTCACAATGAGCAGAGTCTACATGTTTTTTTTTCTGGTTTATCTCAATCCCACCTGTTTATTCTGCCTTTCAAACACCTACACGGTTAGTTAACTGGACATTCCATCTGTTTGACTATTTTGGGCAATAGTACTGCTACTGTTTTAGATTAAGTTACCCATCTTTGGGGGAAAAAGGTCATTTAAAAAAACACATATTAGGTTCTTTAACTGATAGAGGGATAAGTGTTTTAGTTCATTAAAATAATAAATCCTAAAGCTTGTACCAGAAAGTTAAAATCTAGTTGTTGATTAAAAAAAAACAAGTAGAAGAAGAAATGTGGTCATCATCCAATCTGGCCTATAACCATAAAGTTGATGGCACGGTGTTAATTTAGATACTATATTTTCAGTCTGTATGTTAGAGATAACATTCACAGAAACATTTTAAACTGTATATTTACGTTTTGCTTTAACATTATTTTACAAAAAGCATTTTTGAATGGCATGGCGCCTTTAAGTGTTTGCCTATAAAATAGTTGTAATTTATAACTATGGTATATTTTTGGGTTCATCCCACTTAAATTCCCAATAAGCTTCATGTGTCATTTGACACCACTAAATACACGTATTTGTTCTAAAGACATGTGGGAAATCAGTATTCATCTCTGGTCCTCTTCCTACACTAAATAGAGGTATAGAACGCTGTAGTCATCTCCTACAACAGCACAACTTCTTACAGTCGTGTTGCAAACTCCATCATTTCAGGTTTATTGATAACTTCGACCTTTTTTGGAAACGCGCTGATCTATTAAAAAAAGGTTGGTGTCCATCCTAATTTACATGGAGCGCAAATGCTAAAATGCAATTTACCATCTGTGATTCACAGCTCTACACGTGCATGACTAGCTGAGAATAAACAGTCAGCTACAGACGCCTCCTTAGATAAGCCCCTTACTCAAAGCACATATACAACATAAACACTGTGCTGAGCAGCAGGGGTGGAAAGTAACAAATTACATTTACTCTCGTTACTGTAATTGAGTAGCTCTTTTGTGTACTTCTACTTCTTTGAGTACTTACGTCAATTTTATTTCAAGTAACAGTACTTCGCTACATTGGAAATAGATTCCATTGCAGATTAAATTAAATCCCACTCGTCCCACGCCTGTTTCCGTTACATACATTACAATATTTAATTTAAAGTAAAACCATATTTTTCGTCAGTCCCCGGGTGTTTACTGGTGAGTGCACCACCTCATCCTCCCTCCCACTGGTGGGGGTCCTGCCTATAGATCCCGCTGGTCTCTGAAGATCCTCTCCCTCCAGTGTCTCCCGTGTGCCTCGTCCTCCAGCAGTGCCTGATAAGCCACTGTGCATCTTTACGCATTGTGTGCACGTTCCTTTTTATAACAGCTACAAGTGTTGCAGCCAATTGATTGGCAGTTTTACACAACAATCATGTGATTTTAATTACAATTATTATTATTAATATAAAACTATATTTGTAGGTGCGCACACATGTCCAGGCAGATCACTCCGCTCTCAGTTTGCTGGTCATCTGGAAGTTCCTAAAGTGTCTAGAAGTAGAACAGGAGGCAGAGCGTTTGGCTACCAGGCTCCTGTCTTTGGAACCAGCTTCCAGTCTTAGTACGGGAGGCTGCTACCCTCTCCACCTTTAAGGCTAAACTCAAAACCTACTTATTTGCTAAAGCGTACACCGTGTAATAACGTTAACATAACCACTCGGAACAAAGCTCTAAACCTAAGAATAGGAACTAAAAACAAAGATAATATAGTAGAACACCAACATTATATTCAAACACAATCCACCATCTACACATAGCTCTAATGGGCTGCAATGGGTGAAGTCCAGTCAAACAAGGTTGTGCTGGGTTGCAGCCAACCCCCCACTTCTGAACCTTGTTGTATACCCATCACCTTGCTGACATTGCTTACGCACCATTAACAATGATGTCCACCCCATACTCATTACTATTCCACTCACACAAAGTTTAGCACCAGGTTTTTCCATGCAGGCAATCCTGCTAATATTCTCCTCGCTCTTCTCTCTCTTTCCTGTTTCAGGTGTCTTGAAGCTGGAGTTGACAGTTCCTGATCTGTGGTTCACAGCTCAACTAGTCTGAGACACTCTGATGTTCTATCTCTCTATCCTGTTCTGTTGGTCCTTCTGTCCACTAAACCCAACCAGTCAAAGCAGATGGCTGCCACCTCTGAACCTGTCGCTAAAAGCTTGTTCATGTGGATCTTGTTGGGTTTTTCCCTTCTTATTATGAATTTTATATTTTGATAGCACTTTGAGATTACTTTGTTGTCATTTGCGCTATATAAATAAAGTTGAATTGAATTGAATTGAATACTAAACTTCACTATCTGCAATGAAAATAAGCCTAATATGCCTGATTGAGTTATTTATAAATGTGAAAGAAATATAGAACTCAACATTTGGGAAAAAGCATTGCAAAAATATAAATGATCATATTATTTGCAAATCCTTTTGATAGCTGAGAATGTGCTTCACACAGTCTCTATGGAAGTTAGAAGAGAAGGGAGTTTTTCAACTACAAGTTATTCAGAAGTTTGGTTAGTGTTGATTATTGTAGCAAAACCTTTAAACCAAAGCGAAAACCAACTGAGGCTGCATTGACAACATGCACATGACACCCATTGTGTGTTCACAACCAACTTTCTTGCTAGGATATACAGCACACATCCAATACGATATGCGGTCATGAATTTTACAATACAACACCCCCAAATACAATAATAAATAGACCGCTATATGCAGTCAACAAAGGATTTCCCCTCCACATCTCACCCTCACTCCACTGTGGGCTAGGACCACCGTTCATTATCTGATAATCAAACAAAAACACAAGTGAGCATCTATTCTTTCTAACGGTAATGACTGATATGTGATTACAGAATCTCTCCCGGTCAGTTCTAGTCAGACTGCCCCAAGCAGGACAGATACCATCGTAAACTGATAGCATTCACAAAGGTCTCTTCCAGAGGAGGCTCTGTCATTGTCATGACTACCATTATCAGCCACATACAAAACCCTGAGAGAACTGAACAACATCAGATTCACTGAGGCACACACACTGAAAGCCTGTTAACCTCTGAATCCCAGATCGGTCTGCTTCTAAAACCCTTTGACAAATAAACTCTGTGTCCGCATCTGATCAGCAACCCTCAAACTTGACTCGGTCTAATTAATCAAAACCACCACAATAATGACAACTACATAATTCTTTCTAGATTGACAGATATTTTATTTCTGTTTTTTTTGTGTCTGTTCCTTACTTTAACCACAAAATGCTCGTCAATAGCTGAATTTCCATTACAGATTTTTGTAAAATATAAGTGCAATTTCTAAATGTTGACAAAGTATATTTGCACTTTGAACGTGTTTCCATTGAAGGTTGTTTTGGAGCCTCGTAACTCCTGTGAAATCTTATCCCTTGAGACTTTGCTACAGAAAGACGGATGCTCCAAACCTCCTTTTAACACTGTGTACTCCTTTGTTGTTTGCTGTCTAATGTGGCAGTAATCATTTTCAAGTATCATGCTAAAGAAAAAAAGAAATATCCCGGTCTCCTCTTCTTCTTACGTTTTCTCGGAAGTGGTCATGTGACCACATTCTGTGGTGTGTATTTGCAGAAAAAGTGTTTGCATAGCATTTTAGCGACACATTTCAAAATCGAAACCTCTAATTTTTCTCCTCATGAAAGCATAAGAACCTTTTAGTGATATTTGAGTGTTTTTTTTTTTTAGAAAATCAGGTTTCCTTTATCAGTTTTCATTGCACTATTTAGATTTTGCACATTTGCAAGGGTAATGAAAACACAGCTAATGAAACCTTTTACTAAAAAAAACAGTTCAGGTTCAGTCAAGCTCTTTGGCTAAGATTAAGATTAAGTTAGGAGTGAAAGAGGAATTGTAACACTGCTCTGGTTTACTGTGGTTTGGTTTCTTCAGTGATACAAACTTACGTACCTCTTTGGCTTTGTTGCGGGTCCTCATGTTTTCGGCGATGTACTTCACACTCTCAATGGCCTGCTTGATTTCTGGTGAGACCACAGAAAAGGCAACGACAGCGTTGACTGGTGACGAAGCTTTGATGGGCCTTGGCAGCTTGGGGTGCTCCGACTCCTGGGGTCCCTGGTTCTGAGAGGCAGGTGGAAGCGGAGGAGGTGGAGGCACCATCTGGGGTGGAACAGGTGTTGGTACCTCCTTACCTCTGTAAGGGCATCGTCTGTTTATATCTCGGGACACATCCCGGGTCAAGTCTTGAGTCAAGTCTCGGTTTATATTGGCGTATTCCACACAGTTCATAGAGCCGCCAGCTGAGGAGCTTCCTCCACCAGGGCCGCTCTCCAGAGATGGACACGGCATTCCACCAGTTATACCTCCGACGCTTATACTCCCAGAGCCGCTATCGAGGCTGTTCTTCCTTTTCTTACTGGCCCCACCGCCTCCTCCTGCCTTGATGCTTGCAGGCGAGGTGCTTCCCTGGTCGATAGGTCGCCTCATCAGCATCACCTTTGGCAACACTCCGAGAAACACAGACCTTACCCACTCCGGCATGGTGTGCGTCATCGGGGTGCGGTAGTGCACGTTGAGCACAAACACTGTGATGACGATGCTGAGCGTTACAAAAATCATGGTGAAGAGAAGGTACTCGCCAATCAGTGGGATGACCAGCGACGTGGAAGGAATGGTTTCAGTGATGACGAGGAGGAACACGGTGAGGGAGAGGAGGACTGAGATACACAGGGTGACCTTTTCACCACAATCTGAAGGAAGGTAGAAGACCAGCACCGTGAGAAAGGAGATGAGCAGGCAGGGGATGATGAGGTTAATGGTGTAAAAGAGAGGCAAGCGTCGGATGTAAAAGGAGTAGGTGATGTCAGTGTAGATCTCTTCACAGCAGTTGTACTTGATGTCATGTTTGTATCCTGGTGCATCAATGATCTCCCACTCCCCACTTTCCCAGAAGTCTTTCAGGTTCACCTGTTAAGGTTGGGGGAAAAAGAAGGAAAAAATGAAAGAATAATTTTAATAAATACAACTGTGGAGCCAAACTGATAGAAAAGTTAGTAATAAAACCACCCACACTATTAAAAAGCACTGATTCTAACATCTACAATCGCTTTTAATCCTCCCACCAAAACTTTATTTTTAGCGTGTTTGATGGGAGTCAACATTGAGAATGTAAAACATACTAAAGTGCATCTGCAGCTCACGCAGAAACATTTGGCATTACGTTGAAGTGTGAAAAAAATATTACTTTCTAGGAGATTTGGTTTTGGCATTACTGGTGCATTCAAACATCCTACTAATACTAACTTACACTTAAGGTGTCAAGCTTATTTTGGTTCAGGGGTCAGTCTGATCTCCCGCAGTGTGGATCAGGCAAAACATGTCAAAAAGAAAGCAAGTTAAATAATACAGCGCCCTTGTTTTAACACTATTGGAAAACACAAAAGATCATGATTAAAATACTAGAAGACAATGACAAAATAATAATGACAAAAAAACTCTACACAAAACAACAAACATATGAGAAGACAAAACCCTTTGTTTTTTCTTGAATTAATATTCACATTGGTCATTATTCTAAATGCTGATATGAATGTTGATAATGTGGCCCTCGGAGCAGAAAATCACATTTTTGTGGCCCCTGCTGTGGTCGTAGTTGCCCATCTCCATGGTAAAGGGTCAGGCACTGGTGTAGGAAGATATTCCCTGTTAATATTACCTCCTGGTTTTCAGGATAAAAGGAAAATCTTTTAGGGTGGCATAAGTTTATGGTTAGTTTTAGGTAAGGGGACTGTAGTATTAAACAGGGAAAGTCGAGTTGGTGGTATGGACTAAACGAATGGTTTGGGCTGTTATGCACAGAAAAGACAACTTGATGTTTTTATTGTGACGTCATTTAAATGTCTATAAGTACTAAATTTGGAGATCAAATCTTATGTTTCCACTCCTACCTTCGAGCCAATGAGCACAAGGTCAATCTTGGCTTTGTCGTAGGTCCACGAACCAAACTTCATGGAGCAGTTTTGGTAATCAAAAGGGAAATAGGTGATATCCATTGGGCAGGAAGATTTAAAGATGGCCGGAGGAACCCAAGCAATTGTCCCGTCGAATTTGAGCAGAGCCTTGGTTTTGTCCTCCACAAGGAAGTCACCCACAGCACTGTAAGAAAACATAGACGTAGTATGATGTAATATTAAACAATGGCGTTTAGCATAAATCAAGTTTCAAAACAAGTGTACTAATAATGTCTACAAATTAGGACATTTGGTGCATTTTAAGTTTTGAAGATCAATGCATGACTTCTTGACACCGTGTGCACATGATGGAAACGACACCTACGTTAAACCCGTTTCTTCCTCTAAGCAGTGTTTGGCACAAATTTGGACCCACTGTCCTAAAATATAAACGGCCACTATGTTTATTACAAAGCTGTACTCAGAATGAATCTGAAACTAATCCCACTAAAACGTCAGGGGACACAAAGATTAATGTTACGGTTAAATCAGGGATTAAGGTAACCAATCAAAGGGAAATCAGAAAAATGGAAAAATGGTTGGAAAAGAAATTAAGTTTGTGATTTAAATCATATATTTCCTTCTCAAATATGTATTCTTATATAGGCAGAAGGTTCTGAATAGTCTTATTGAATTTGATCAAATTTTTAACCCTTTTCCTGGTGGACTTGTGTTGAAATAGTGGCCTAGCATAAAGACTAAGCTAGGAATCAACATATTTCAACCAAAGTTTGGATAACAATAGTCATCCAAGCTCAGAGTGGGTCACAAACAGCCCACTTAGATATCGGCTTTTTGGAGCCGATATCTAAGTATCATCTATGAAAAAAAGAACATTGATATATAACTGATATAATATATACTCTGTGTACATGGATACATATTTGTAAAATACTCAAAATATGATTAAAGCTACTGATAAATTAGAAAAGGCAAACGTGTGCAAACTGTACTTATGGAATAACCCATCATACTGCTCACACTGCTTCACACCATTTACACCCCATATATCATTGCGTGCTACCAGTACAAGAGGAAACCTCGTCTGTAGTGGTAGCATTTCAGAGCATGGAGGATGCCGCAAGACGATTAATGTTAACCCAACCACTAGGAACGAGTGTATGATAGTGTATCATGTTCTCCCTGCAGTCTGTGCCTTCTCTGACTTTTTTCCTCCTACTGTCGCTAAATGCTTGTTCATGTGGATCTTGTTGGGTTCTTTCTTTCTTACTATGGACTATATTTTTTCTAAGTGCTTTGAGATGACTTTGTTGTAATTTGCTCTATATAAATAAAGTTTAACTGAATTGAATTGAAATGAATACAACAATGAGTCCAGTGCCTACTTTTCTTCTTAGCGCCCGCCATGTTGAAAACAATGTGAGCGAAGGTTACGCATTACGCAACGCATTGACATCATATCCGGGAGATGTCCGTAAATTCCAGCAAAATCTCAGGCTTCTGTTATCACGTGCGAATGCGCCATATAAAAGCAGACGAAGATCAATGCATGACTTCTTATTTCCAAAAGGGCTTTGTCTTTCTTTAGTCTGTTTGTAATTCACGTTTAATGAGAATAAAACACATTAAAATGAGTCAGAAGAGCTCTTGTTCACTAAAACTTACTTGTTGTACAAAACAATGTCAGGTCTCCAAATCTTATTAGAAGGAACTCGTATAAACTCAATCCCATCGTATTCAATGGGCATCCATTTCAACTTGTAGTCGTTCCACACCTGAAAACACAAGGACACTTAAAAACACTCTGAGGATGCAGAGATTAAAATCACTAAGAACTAGTTACAAACTCTTAGGCCCCTATTTCAAGCAGTGCAGCACTTACGGCACACCTAAAGGTCGAGTTATAAGCGCCTGAGTTACGATGAGTTACCCCCAATTTCCACTGATTGCGTAACTGCTGCGTATCAGCAACAGAGCTGAAACATTTTGATTTTAGTCATTGTGTCAATTTTCATTGCATGCGTATGTGGTCCGTCACAGCTGCGTAACTACTGTGTCATGCTGGAGCCCTCTGCAACAGATATGCAGACCTTCTATTTCTGCATTATTATGACACATACATTCAGCAAAGATAAGCTCATGTGGGACAGGAAGTAGTGCACAGACACCGAATAAAATATCTTGAACTCCGTGTTCAAGGCGGATCATATTTCCATCCACTTTCCGACCCGTTTACTCCTTCTCAGGGTGGTCGGGGTTTGCTGGTGCCTATCTCCATATCTCCAGCTTTCTTCAGGTGCTCAGTGGGGCTACACCCTGGACAGGGCGACAGTGGATTGTATTTCACATATACTGTAAATATGGACCTTATCCATGGTTGAATCACTTTAATCTCCACAAAAGCGGGAGATCTACAGGGGAGGAGCGAGTCGATTTCCTTCTGCTCCTCTCCAAGGACACAATGAACTGTTTGTATGGTTTTGTGGTTCTCTTTGTATTCACTACAACTCGCTACATTGCGCGA
The DNA here is from genome assembly GCF_900634775.1 of Gouania willdenowi. Taxonomy (NCBI): domain Eukaryota; kingdom Metazoa; phylum Chordata; class Actinopteri; order Blenniiformes; family Gobiesocidae; genus Gouania; species Gouania willdenowi. The sequence continues at coordinate 12,334,916 of NC_041053.1, forward strand.
TTACGCAAGAATTAGCAAGATCTCCTGATTCCTAGCTGCAACAGATATGCATCACAGACGGAGGCGGTGGGGAATGACCGACAGCGGATTACACAGCAGTGAGCAGGGGAGATGTTATTGAACAGTTACGCATCCAGTAAAAGTCTGGTATTAGACAGATTATACAGACATATCGATTGTGATTGTGCCACCTTTAGTTCATGAGATATCATTGTGAGAAAATGTAATCTTTCTAATTTATAGTATCTCAGGTTCACAGCCCTGAGCCAAATGGCCCACAGACTTGTCCGAGGGACAGAGGTTGTCCTTCAACTCAATCATTTATGAATGTTGACTGAAGCAGAAACTATTTCTAGTCTCTGTTGACTTTTTTTGCCATCTCCTAGAATTCATTCTTTCAGCAGTGGTGCTTAAAGATGACAGTTAACATCTGCTTGTCAAAATTAAAAGTGTGTTCTATTCCGTTTTCTGACCCGCTTGCTCCTTTTTACAGGGCCGCGGTGTTGTGTTGGTGCCTATCTCCAGCTCACAATGGGTGTTAGGCAGGTGTACACCCTGGACAAGGCGTAAAATATAAATGTTGTTACTGTATGTGTTACACTGAACACAATTATTTAGAAATATATTCATCAGGTGGAATCTGCAGGTGTTGAGACACGGATGGTATTACTGTGACCAACAGTCTGTTGAGTAAAAAACCCAGATATTTAAAAACCTGTTAATGGATGTGAAAATAAGCACTGTGTCTGTGGTCTGTACTGAACCAGTCTGTGATGTAAAACACCTTCTTTCCTGCAGAGCCGTGTCCCTTTTCTAACAGCTTACGCTACAGTACATTCTGTGCTGTGGAATGTACTGTATTGTGTGGAAAATGGACTACGCCACAACCACACCTGATTTTTAGGGAAACACGTGCAACAGCGCAAGGAGGAAAAAAAGGCTAATTTGAGCATGCAGGTACTTAATGCAAAGCACAGAGCAAAGCTGCTCTTTAGATCACAGAAATAGACTCACATGTCTCAGCCACAGGTTGGTTTCCATTATCTGGTTCACCTCATCCTAGAATAGAATAAAAGCTCAGCTGATTAATGAGTCATATTCTGCATTTAAAACTGTTTCTTTTTATCTCATATCTTCTCATTAACAGTAAGCAAATACTGGATGTTTTAGGGAAAATGTTCTGATAGCATACGGATGTGGAAAGAAAGAAAGAAAATACTGAAATAATACATTTTCAGTATTCTTCTGGCCCGTACAAAATAGATGTAAGCCTGAAGTTGCCATCATATGATGCTGCAAATGTAAGCTACTTATCTTGAAACATATTTGGGCCAGTTTTGGCTGAATTATGGCAAGTTATCATCGACTTATCTGGATGAGAGCCAAATGTAGCCCATACACAAGATGATGTCAATACTATTTGGTCTGCCTGTGGCTGACATCTGGCTTTGTGATGGCTTGGTTGTGCCCAGGTATTTGCCAACAGGAGTGGAGCGCCCAAGTGCTATCATTCCATGTGGTATGTGGGCCAGATAAACATGCCAGGTGTGGGCCCACTGGGCCAGATATGGACCAGATGAATTTTGCATTATGGGTGCCATCATATATATTTAATCAGCCCATTAAAGCCATACTTCTCTCTAAGCAATGTTTGAAGTGTGGACTTGGCCAAATAAAATCAAGACGTTTGTTTGTACTTTAACATCAAGTCATGGAGTCTTACCACTTTGACAAGCTGAGAGATGGACACCTCAAACTCCACAGTGACTGGATCGGACACATTTTCAACAGGTCGGATGAACTGGTTGTATCGTCGAAACAACCTCCGAAATAATCGGTCCTCTGCCTTTGATGAAAAACCACCTAGTAACAGAGGAAAGGAATAAAATGAACACTGCATGCATAAAAATATTTTGACTATATTTTGTGCCTACAATATGCTTTCATTGGCGAGGTTTGACATGGCAAAATAATGTGTTCTTTTAAAAAAGAAAACAAGTTCCATGGTTGGGGTGTTTTTCACAACATATGTCACATATGTTATATTAATCTTTATTGATATTGTCTCAATGTCAATAGTCAGTGAAAGTAAAATGAAGTCAGTTAAAGTTTTTATTCAGTTATTTGCCTGTTAAGTCCCTAAAATAATCCTGCTTGTCTTCATGGTTCCTGTAAGTGAGTTACCAAGGTTTGACACCGTGTGCACATGATGGAAACGACACCTACGTTTGGCCCGTTTCTTCCTCTAAGCAGTGTTTGGCACAAATTTGGACCCACTGTCCTAAAATATAAACGGCCACTATGTTTATTACAAAGCTGTACTCAGAATGAATCTGAAACTAATCCCACTAAAATGTCAGGGGACACAAAGATTAATGTTACGATTAAATCGGGGATTAAGGTAACCAATCAAAGGGAAATCAGAAAAATGGAAAAATGGCTGGAAAAGAAATTAAGTTTGTGATTTAAATCATATATTTCCTCCTCAAATATGTATTCTTATATAGGCAGAAGGTTCTGAATAGTCTTATTGAATTTGATCAAATTTTTAACCCTTTTCCTGGTGGACATGTGTTGAAATAGTGGCCTAGCATAAAGACTAAGCTAGGAATCAACATATTTCAACCAAAGTTTGGATAACAATAGTCATCCAAGCTCAGAGTGGGTCACAAACAGCCCACTTAGATATCGGCTTTTTGGAGCCGATATCTAAGTATCATCTATGAAAAAAAGAACATTGATATATAATTGATATAATATATACTGTGTGTACATGGATACATATTTGTAAATTACTCAAAACATGATTAAAGCTACTGATAAATTAGAAAAGGCAAACGTGTGCAAACTGCACTTATGGAATAACCCATCATACTGCTCACACTGCTTCACACCATTTACACCCCATATATCATTACGTGCTACCAGTACAAGAGGAAACCTCGTCTGTAGTGGTAGCATTTCAGAGCATGGAGGATGCCGCAAGACGATTAATGTTAACCCAACCACTAGGAACGAGTGTATGATAGTGTATCATGTTCTCCCTGCAGTCTGTGCCTTCTCTGACTTTTTTCTTCCTACTGTCGCTAAATGCTTGTTCATGTGGATCTTGTTGGGTTCTTTCTTTCTTACTATGGACTATATTTTTTCTAAGTGCTTTTGAGATGACTTTGTTGTAATTTGCTCTATATAAATAAAGTTTAACTGAATTGAATTGAAATGAAGACAACAATGAGTCCAGTGCCTACTTTTCTTCTTAGCGCCCGCCATGTTGAAAACAATGTGAGCGAAGGTTACGCAATACGCAACGCATTGACATCATAGCCAGGAGATGTCCGTAAATTTCAGCAAAATCTCAGGCTTCTGTTATCACGTGCGAATGCGCCATATAAAAGCAGACGTTGAGGGGTCAATTCTTTAATACATGGGGTCCCCAGGTAATACTTATCCCGTGCCAATGGGGCTTAAGCCACCGTGAGCACCCTTCTTTGTAACAACAATAAAAAAAAAATAGATAAAAGTCTGAACTCCTGAAATAGGGCTTTCATGCATTTCCAAAAGTGAATCTTATCTCAGTTTGACCTTTAAATAAAGAATTTAAGCAGGGTTGAAAACGTTGCTTTAATCCGTAAGGTCACAGAGAGCGTTTATAATGGCCTAAAGGTGTCAGTGAGGAGGAGGAACAGAGTGGTAGTCATTGTGCTAGCTGCTAACACTGTAGCTTATGCTCCTGTCCACTTGCTAGCAGTAGTACACAGGGTTCAGGTGTCACAATAGCTGTGTTCAAAATGTCATAGTATTCATACTTATTCTGATGTCAAAATTAGTATGTAGTAGATAGTATGAAAAGAGTGAGAATGCAAGAAATACCCAGAAGTATAATATATCGGGACATCTTTATGCACGGTGGGTACACTAGTCATAACCGCCCCATGATGCATTGCGAGCGGAATGTAAACTCGTCCTGGGACCGGCCTCAATTTTCAACACAAAAGCAGTCTCAGTCATGAAGCCAGGCTAGATTAAATACCCTGTTATAAATGCTTGTTGGATTAATGTTTTGTACAAGTTCGAGTGTCACTCGTGAAATTAATTTTATTAACATTTAATAGATTATACCAGCCTCAATCAAGTATGATCCATTGAAAACCTTCAATTTGTTTGCTGATATGTCAGGTTTTTAGAATATGATTGACTTCTTCAGGCTAGTTTATTCGGGGGTATTTAGCATTTGGTGTTAACTTATTTAGCGTAGCGTAGTATTATGCTATTTTTCCCCAACAACATGAAGTCACTTTCAGAGCGCTGCTAAAAACAGACTGTTTTTTGGGCCTTCATGCATGTGTGTGTTTATCACAGCAACAGCAACAGTAAATCATTAACGGTCTTCCTTCTCCTTCCTCACCTGACCACAGAACTAGACCATTTTTGATGATATTGTTTTGTCCAACCGCTGCATCACATTGGGTCACAAACACGTCAAACCATCCCATAAAGGTGAGACAAGGTGGTATAACGGCTACTAAAAATGAAACTAATTATGAGCGCTCTTCGGTTTACCTATATACTGGATTGTCTATACACTGAATATAAATACAGTATATTAACTATATCAACCTGTATTCGCTATGTTTATTTTACCTGTGAGGTAGTTTGAGAGGGAGGAGCTCACATTCTTATGTAGGGTAGGAGGAGCCAGGATTGTCAGGAGGAGGAGTTTGCAACTTAAGAAATCATATTGGGACAAAAATCCAACTCGACCGTTTGGAGATGACTTTTTACAAAATGTGGAATAACATGGGAGGGAGGAAAGAGAACTTTTTCAACTTTGGCCCTCAGAATGAGGCTAAAGGAATGTATATCACTGTCGCGAAACCATTATAAAGTGATTTCTTCACAATACTGCCGCTTTAAATCTAAATGTTTTAGAGAAAAAACTAAAATAAAGGTCATTGTGAGGAAAACTGCCAGTGCCAGCAGTAACAACCCTCATCCGTTCAAGCAGAAAATGTAGCCTCACTTAGGACGACGCACACACACTGATGCCATTTGAGTGTCTTGAATTTGTCCGTACCATTCTATGAATATTACATACTAAAATATTTCCCCTTTTCTTTCTGATCAGCTTAAATCTGAACACTTCTGACAATTGACCCTTGACCAAGCAATCTCACTCACTCCTAAACACCAAATAACATGAAACGCGTCTCAAAAGCCTAAGCTTTGCTCTCTAAGCCCAGCTTTCAAATCAAGAAGTGACGCACACATAAAACATCACAGAGCTGCACTTATAGAGCTGTGGGAACCATTTCAGTGATGGAGGTGAAAGTGTATTTATCAAAAGGGCAAACATGTCATAACCCACATGCACAATACTCTGTCTGAAAAGGCTGGTTTCCATGACAACCGATCAATAAAACATTGAGCTTTAATACAGATCTATCTGCGGGAATCAGTTTGGTTCCCAACAACCAACCAATCCATCATCCATCCATCTATTGATCTATCCATCCATTGATCCATCCATCCATCATCCTTCTGTATATCACTCCATCCATCCATCTTTTGTTCAATCCCACCATTTATCCATCTATTCATCCAATAATCCATTTGTATATCACTTCATCCATCCAATTAGTTGATCAATCCAACCATTGATCAGTCCATCTATCCATCCATCATCCAACTGTATATCACTCCATCCATCTATTAACTCATCAAACCATCCATCTATTGGTCTATCCATTTCTCCATTGATCCAACCATCATCCATCCATCCATCTATTGATCTATCCATTCATCCATTGATCATCCATCCAATTATTGATACAGCCATCATTCATCCATCCATCCATCTATTGATCCATCCATCATTAATCATCCATCCACCTATTGATTCATCCAACCATTCATCTATTGATCAATCCATCAATCTGTGGATTCATCCAACCACTGATCCATCCATTCCTCCATTGATCCATCCATCATTTTTGATCCATCCATCTATTCATCTATTAATCAATCCAACCATCCATCCATCTATTGGTCCATTCATCCATCATCCATCTGTCCATCAATCCATCCATCCATGTATTGATCTATACATCCATCCATCCATGCCCCTTAAGGATTACTGGTCCCTTTGACTATTAACAAACAAAGATGCAACTTGAATTTTTTGTTTCACGGTCATTTAAGGTGAAAGCAGACATTATTTTTTTTAAGGCTATGTACAGCTTCAAACATTTCATATACACTGTCTACAGTGAGGTGATGAAGCTGCTCTTACACTTATTTCCACAGGGAGTACACTTGATTAAAATCCTTCACAATACCATCAAGTTATCGCACAAACAAAAGTATTGGTTTTTACTCGCATTCTTTAGAGCAGTGGATTTAAAAGCAAAAACTAAAAATATGAGAAATATCTTTTGACAAAGCATCTGTCATGCATAAACTATAACTTCAAATGCTTTACATGCGAATAAAAATAGGAGTCAAAATGAGATGATAAAAACTAACTATGAAGTTGTAAATTTAAGTGCAATACAAGGCAGAAATATTATTCACATGTTTTGAATTGTCAGAGCCTTGAAGGCAAAAGGGCAGAACAAACCACCAATTTTAACTTTTTACTTTTTTAACCTGACAAGGACCAGCACCAGAGGCAGACTTGTCTAACCAGGCAAAAATAAATAATCACTACAAAACAAGACTCACGTAATCACAACATCTGGTGTCCCAAAAACAACTCTTTAACCAATGTTTCTACCAAAGAAAATGTGGAAAGCAAAATTTGAAAAAAGAAAAGCTATTTGACTAAACAAATCCATGACAACAACCCAAATACTAAATCACAACATACAAAAGGCAGACTTTTTATTGAAAAATTGAATGAAATTCAAAGTATTTCTTTTGATCTATTCATTAAATGCCAACAAAAACCCCAATGATAGCCATAATTTTGATTAAATGTTTGCTATAAAAATCTGTGTCAATTTTGTCCATTGAGATTTTCTCCCTCCAGACTTTGTTGTTTCACCAATGCAAACATCTCCTTTTACATCTAGGTTAGTAGTTAGTTGGGTTTTTAAAGCAGCCAGTGTTGCAATGGTCTAATAGTATCCACAATCATCAATATTATTTCGCACAAAAAAAGTAAAAATATTTCTAATGAATGCTCTCTTTTAATTGGGAAGGTGAAACACTAAAACAAAACCACCATAAGTTTAAACTCTCAATAGCTCATTAGTTTAAACTCACACAAAGTTTTCTGAGGTCGTTGGCTGAGGCCATCTTAGCCTGAAAGCTTAATGAAAAGGACTTTCCCCAGAGACATTTGTGTAATTTCAGCTTTCGGTACCTGCCTGAAAAAGACTGCCAGCTGCTCCTGAATCCACTGCTCTGTCACAACCTTTAGCTAAGCCTCTAAATGGCTGAGGAGAAACCAGGCCAATTATATTCACTCCGTTAATTGGACCTTTTGTTGCTTGTGGAAAGAACGTTAAGCCCTTCTCTGTCTATGCCAACGGGGGAAAGTATATCTACTGCCATTGTCCCTGAAAACTCTTCTCCTACTGAAAATCATAAACTTTGCTCCGTCCCGTCACTGTTTTAATTACACTGGTTGGGACTACTTGCCATTTGCCATGATTTAATTAGTGAGGTTTTGTGTGAGAGTTTAATTATCAAAACTCTAAGTTTTGTCGGGGTTGGAGTTTTTTCCAACTCAGGTCATTGAATTTTGTGTGAGATTGTTAGGTTTTTTCTTGCATTAGGATTCGATTCCTTAGTTTAGATTCAGTTGGGTTTTGTGGATCTTGTTTTTGAAATATATCCATTTTGAAAAAAACACATTTATTCAGGAGGGTGACTCCAAGTCAAAAACCACAGTCCAACTTAAAAAAACAAAAAATAATAAGCAGCTTAAAGATAATAAACTACCAGCCAAAGCTAACAGGAATCCAAAGGACTGGACACAGACTGAACGAGAGGCATTGCAAGATAATGAAGCGAACACAGTGTGCAAACACTACTTGAGTAGTGATGATAATCAGGAAGATAGGCTTCACCTGTGAGAGAACACTCAGAGAGTGGGAATCCTTACTCATGCATTCTGCACTCACACACTGACTGAACAGTTAACAAGAGAAAGAAAAACAAAGAGACAGGGGGAAAGCAAAACACAGTAACAACAAAATAAATCAGAAACATAACAAACCTCTGAATGAAAAAGAGCCATTTGATGATCCATTGGTACGAACATCACCATAAACCAAATCAATGAATTTAGAAATAAACACAACAGAAGAAGAACATGAGAAACTAGCACTGTCTTAACAGCACAGGTTTGGGTTCAAGTCCTGCTGGTTTTTCTATTGGCTTTGTCGCACGGGTGCACATCTGGATTCAGCACTGACTCTAATGTGGGACTGATGTGTGCAAGCAGAAATACATATTATTTTTCACTCCTTTATTCAGGACCATTTGGTACAGGGGGTCCCAAATGGTCCTGAATAAAGGTGTGAAAAATAATATGTATTTCTGCTTGCGCACATCAGTCCTGAGGGGTATTTCATCATCAAAGTTTTCATAATAGAGTCAGGCCTATGGATTAAACCTGGTTTACCCAAGCCGTCCTTGAACATGCTGGTTTTTCCTATTCCATCAAAGTCTTCTCAAATGGAAGCTCCCCACCTGAGCCAAGCCAGATGACAGTGTTTAGCTTGAGTGCACGTCTTTATAAGACCTACGAGATTGATCACAGATTTAAGGATTAGAGAGTGATGACGCATGTGCTGCAGCTTTTACAATGAAAAAACAGCCAATAGAAACCAATGCTGAGACCAACAGGATGTGACGTCATCTGTTACTGAGCAGTGAAAATAAAGGACAGACACGTGTAAAAAAAAATAAAAATAAAAACGTTTCTGTGGTTTGAACATTTTTAAAGTAGTAAAGGGTTAAACATGGTGTTATTTAGTCAACGTATCACAGAAAACAACAGAAGCATGTGATCACACACTGATCATGTGAGTTTGATAAGTTTTTAACACGTCAGCATTTAATAATAGATGATGTTATAACTCACAATTAAATTATATGTAAAGACTAGTGAGTGTTTTTTTAACTCACCAATACAGTGAATGTTGAATTCAAATGAGGAGAGGGAGCAGCTCAGTGGCACATCCAACACTGCAGATGCACCAGAGCAGCGCACACGAAAAGCGATAGTGTATTTTTGTCATTGTGGAGCCTTAGCGCTCTGCCCTGTGACTGTCCCTGAACAGCCCCTCCTTCTCTGTATATTCAAAGTTTTCCCATTATTAATCTCTGATCAATGAATGGACATTTACTGTAAAACGTGCGGTAAAGGGAGGCGATGGATATGAACACATCCTTATATAAACATTTTGTTACTGAAGGCTTAAACACATCGAGACTGTGATCATTTAATTAAAAATATGGTACACATTAAACAAGTAACAGTGATTCTATCGTCATTTTGATTTAAAATCATATTTAAACATTTACCATGGTATTCTGTTTAATTTCCTGTTAAAATACCGTATCAAAGTGGTATTTAAAAAAATATATATATATATAACAGAAGTCTTTTTTACTTATTTTTCCTTTTGTAGATCTTTGTTGAGAGTTTTAAAGCACCACTAAATGAATTCTTTTAAAGGAGACATCATGCTTTTAAATCCTTCCTTTTTACATATAAATCATACAGTTGTGGTCTATATAAAGCGGAACTGCAATGCTTGGGTCTGAATTCCTCATTATTATAGTTCCACAGGCCCCTTTTCTACCCCTTTTCTGATGTGCTTCTGAGAACAACTCGTTTTGGTGCGGTCTCTTCATACCCCGCCCCCTCTCCAGGTTGCAGAGGTGACACTCGGTTCAACTCCACCCTGCTCGGCCATTTTTGTAGTTTGATAGAAGAGATATGATTATGTAGCGGTGCAGAAAATGTTTATTCACACGTTATTTACAAAATGTCAACAACAGAAGACTTGTCCATCCAGCCTTTAATGTTCGAGCCAGAGTCTGACCCGGCGGAGCGAGATGAAAATGAAGATGATGAACCTGCAGAACCCTAACAAGTGAGCTAACACAAGCACCGAGCTAACGCTAGCGCCAAGCTAACGTCACAAAATGCATTTTAATACAGTCTTTTCGTAGACAAAAACGTCAAAATGAAATGACTAATGAAAACTTTAGACTTAAATTAAATCACGTAGGCCATATCATCAAGGATCTAAAACGAGCACACAGCGCTAACATATGAAGACGGTGCAACTGCTAATGCTAACAAAACAATGACAGGGACATGTCTTATCATCACACTTTTTAGCGTTATTTACAGCTTACCGAAGCGCTCTGTTCGTCGTCTCCAAAGATAGAAGGAATTGAACCCTCAATCAGACAAAGTCTTTCGGCAAATCCTTCTTTATACTGGCGGAGGTTGCTGAAGCAGTCATCCTTGAAGTGCTTCGCGCACACAAAAATGACCTTACCCACAGATGTGGGTACATTTCCGTGAAAAATAAAACTCAACCAGGCACTTTGAAAAGGTTTTGATGCTGGGAGACGGTGTAATGAAGCGTGTGGGTTACTACATCCAACAACCCAACATTTTGATTTCTCCTCTCGTAACTTCTGCATCTTTGAGCTTGGACTACAAAATAAAAGTGAGAAATAAAAATGGCGGATTGCTCGAAGTGTTGGGCCTGCAGTCGATTTGGCAGTTCCGCTGCAAATACTGTGACGTTATTGTTCAAAAAACATAATAGAGAATAGAAAAATCAAAACAGATTGAAAAATATGAGCAAAACAGAATATCAAGATATCACTAAGAGACTAATTTGAACTTTTCTGTAGTTCTAAACACTCTAAATATAGAACAAAATCCATTTAAGGGCTAAAAAGGTGGATTTAGCATATGTCCTCTTTAAATTGATGACGTGGTTTCATGAGAGTGCGTCTGCATCTTAAGCCAAGCCTGCTGCTTAAACATGGTCGGGAGCAGGTTTGCGCCATGGACTGTGTTATTATGGTAACCAAGGTGTTTTCTCATTGATGAAACTTCTGATCCAGTTAGAACCCAGCTTAACGGAGCCAGACTCTCAGTTTAAACCTGTACTTAACCCTGAGCTGGGCTGGGTTTGATAAAATACCCCCAGGACATCTATCACATCCATCACAACAAATAACCCTTTTGAGATTTTTAACAATATGCAAAACCAGCAGTGGGTTACTAAATAAAACTAAATAGTCTAGTAGTTTTATTTACATTATTATAGTGTAATATGTACTTTATGTTGTGAACATTAGCATCAAAAGCAGTGGTGTTTACTTATATAAAAGATATTATAACAATGTTTGAAGGATGTTGTCGTCGTCGTCGTCGTCAATATTTAATTTAAATCATCCGGCATCAATAAGGTGTCCTTGACGCGTATTTGTTGATATAGTTATAGTTTTTTCTAAATTATAAATAAATATTATGCAATTAGACAGGCTGCTTTCTGCTTCATTTTTGCTGTAGTACCATACATGGACTACTGGGCGCAGTGTCGCTTCACCATTTACACTGTGAAGAAGAATTGTGCAACGGAAGAAGAACCAACCTAAAGTCTCAAAAGTTTGGGACCATTTTCCTGAAAACATGCTACACAAATGAGGTAGATATACATTTTGTACAGTCACTGCATTTTATGGCACTTAAAATATTTGTATATTATGTACATTATATTAAGAATTGTATTTTTTCAAATGAATTTGGGAAAACTGTAATGAAAACTTTTGACCACTAGAGAGGGGGCAATGCTCCAACCCTGCATATGGTTTACAATGTTTAAAGTTAAGATATATAGCCAATATATTACTACATTGTACTCAGTGTAAGTTCGTCGTCTTTCATTAGCTTGTATAACCCACTTTAGATGATGTTTTCGATCACTGTAGACAGACAGACAGACAGAGTTAATTTGGTATCAGATGATGAAAGAGACGTGAAATCAGCTTGAAGGGCTTGGTTAATTTTAAAGAAAATGAATTTTCTGCCATTATAAATATATATTGTGTATCCAAGTGACAGGGCTTTGCAATGATACAGATGAGACCATGCAAGAAGCCATGCATGTTTCCATTAAAATCCACATTGATTAGTCTTAGGAAGCCTAACGTTGGCCTGTCTTTGTTGTCCATGGCTTCAGGAGCCTGACGCTGCAGAGAGAGACCTCCAGGCTTGTGGAAAGCTCTTTGATCAGCCTTGTGCTCAGCAGGATAAGCCTGGCAGCCATTTGTGGACACTGAAAGAACTAATTACCCTCAAAAAATACAAATGAGATAGCAAGTCTCTGCTCTGCACAGTTTGTGATGGCCATAGTGTGACACGCTGAGTGACAGACCAGGGGATTGACAATGATTACTGATTCCACCACGACCCCTACATATAGCATATGGTGCTTTAGCCTGTGGCTGTCCTAATGTAGGAAGCATGCAACTGTTTGTCTGCCTGTACGTGCACATGTTCCTATTTATGTACAGTACGCTTGTTCACTTCTGATTTGTCTCATAAGCTTTTATCGCCGATGCATGAAATCCAATAGCTGTTTGCCTTCGTAGTTTATTCAGCCAACATGAGGTCATATCCACTGCACGTGGTTAGATATGTTTCAAACAAAACTTTCAAATCATTTTGTGTGTCTTTGACTGCATAAGCCTAACTATTATTTTCAAAGGAGCCATTTTTCCTCCTCTCACCTGGATTAAAATCCTTCCGGAGCCGGAAAAAAACCCCCATCTGAATGAAGACAATATAGTGTATAAACGTCTAGTTACAATTATATCGAAAAACATTAATAATCATAATTTAAAAAATGTTGTTGATATATTTGTAGTGCTACAAAAATCACTTGAATTAGATAACACATGATCATGTTGGTCAACACACACACACACACATATATATATATGGATTTAAAAGTTAACCACAGGTGCAAGGAAAGCTTATGGTTGATGATAGTTATTGCATATGTCATTTATCATTAATACCCTATGTAAGAAATAACTCATTCATTATTTTAATATTTTCTTATAGCTATAGGGAGCCATTGCAAAAAAGTCAAAGAGCCACAGGTAGCAGACCCCTGTCCCAGGGGTACACTACCCCAGTTTGGGAACCACTAGAATATACAGAAATCTCTACAAACATTTTTAACCTCGTAAATATATATAATACAAAATAAAATATGAATATATTTATTTATTTAATGTTAACCTAGTTTTTGTTAAAAGGCCATACATAATATGCCTATAGTTATATTGCCTAATACTACTGTAATAATAAATAAATTATCTTTCATACGACTTTAAAACCTCCACATCCTAAACATTAAATCAAATCACAGTAGTTTTTCAAATGAATCAATCTTACAAGCTTATAATTCAGTCATGATGTGTCTTACTGTATCAGATGATGGATGTATGAAGAACTTCTCAGAACATCTACAGTGTTGTTCTCCTGAGGCTGTTTGAGGTCACAGTCCACCGTGTGACACTGAAAACTCTCTAAAGTTGGACATGTTTAGTGTCTGAGCAGCACAGTCCGTGAAAGCACCACACACACAGCCAGGTACACTGGACACACCACACAGAGCAGGGGTCCAAAGAGATCCCACCAACCACGATGTTGCTGGCCTTGGCATTTCCTGCGTTTTTGTGTGCGACGATCTGACAAACACGTCTAGTGTTCTGGTCATTTATGCAAATACGGAACAAACTGTGTTCCGTTTTGGCTCAGTAAGGGACGCACCATTTAATGGTCAAATAAGGAACGATTCGGTATTTTAAGGGACGTTAGCATGGAAGCTAACACTGCTCAGTTAATGCTGCAGCAAAGATATCAGGGGACATTCAACGTCCCAGAGCGGGACGTGAAGTGGCTGTGGCCAGACACAGCTCATTTGCATACCCACTCAGAAACAGCCTGTTCTGAGGGTAGCTAATGAGAGCGACTTTCTAGATCGTTGAAATTCCAGAAGACAGATGCGTTTGGGTCAAAACACTTCGAACACTATTTTGTTGGGTTTCTGAGACCAATGTGAAATAGTATAAAACGCAGTATAATATGGAACCCTTAATAATAGCATATAATCAGGGGATCAGACTGGTAGCTGATCACAATAATAATGCACCCTTAATTCTTCTGAGTATTTTTACCCATTTTCCCTGAGGGGTAAAAGTGGGCTGCCAATTGCAGATGCCCAGGGAGCAGTTGGATTGGGGTTCAGAGACTTGCTCAACATCCCACAGTGATGGCCTGGGTGAGATTTGAACTGGTGACCCTCCGATTACAAAACCACTAGTCCACCACTCCCCTATACTGTCAGATCATGGAGACAGACCTGGAGCTCAAAGTCTATGATGATTTCCAATATATGATTTCAGTACATATGGGATGGGACAGCAGCAATGTAGACAACCTTTGTAAATCTCCATAACCCACAATTTTCTGCAGACACATTTCAGGCTACCAAAGGTTGTTGTTATGTTTAAATTTCTCTCCATCGCACCGACAAAATTTTCATTAGGGGAACATTTGGGATGTTGAAAATAATGAAATTTAAAGGTTGCAGTAGCTCACTCAATTTTCCACGTTATCTGTGCTGTATGAGCAGCATAGCAGCAGTGCTGAATTCTTCCTCGTTCTTGTTTAACCTGGGGTTTAATGATGAAGGTCATTCCACTCTTTTTACCTTTTTGTGGTAAACATTGAGTTGTACACACTGAGGTACAACTCAATGGTTCCTGTTGTAATACCTAATGTCCTTCATTGCCTTTTTAAAAATTGGCAACGAAAAGGTGTCTGGGATAAGGTTGATGACAACGGTGTGAAAAGGATAAGGAAAAGTGCTGAAAATCGTCAATCGAAGGTGCATTACAAAAAAACTAGAAAGCTACAATTTTTCTGCCATATTAAGCAATGCACACTTGGTATTTCAATCAGTGAATTTTTTCTTGAAAACAATGTGTTAAAAAGTATCAGGCCTGGACATATATGACTTCTAATGAACATTTTGCCCATAAATGCAATTCTCACATGACTTTTAAGCTGATCTCAGTACAGGTTGCTGTGTTTAATGACCAAAGTCATTTATTTACAGAGAAAAACTTCTCCTCCTTGTGAGGCATTCTGCTTCACCTCTTTTCTAGCTTTGCTAATTCGTACCTCCTAGCTCTCCATCCTTAAGCATGACTCCATTTTATTGCCAGCACGAAAAAACTAGTATCTCCCAAAGGAAGCAGGCAGAAGGGCTGTCTGGAGGAGTGTGTGTGTGTGTGTGTGTGTGTGTGTGTGTGTGTGTGTGTGTGTGTGTGTGTGTGTGTGTGTGTGTGTGTGTGTGTGTGTGTGTGTGCGTGCGTGTGTGTTGTTGCTAGTTTTAAGCCATGGAACGTGGAAAAAGGTCCTTTCTGCCTGTGGTCACTGAACAGCATGTGTGTGAGCGAGGGTGCTAGGGTTCGGTTGTAATAATCACATGACAATCGCGTTAAGAGGATCCTCAAGCCACCACACAGTCCTTAAGCCACACACTAGCCGACACACACATGCACATACACACAGATTCCCTGTCAGAGTTTAATGCATCTATATTGCTGCCTTGAGTGGGAAACCAGAGAGCTCTGTAGTCCTAAAGAGAAGCCGGGATGAGCGTTTGAGTGCAGCAGGAAAGATAATGTGCTTGATAATGTTGAGATGCAGGCAGGCAACACCACACAAGAAGACTTAGACAAGGCCGACTGATGCAATGCGTGTACTGTTAGTTCTTTGGGTGTTCTGTTTCAAAACCAAATTAAAATAACAAATACAAGGTGTGGTTATTTTGATTTACTAATTTGAAACGAAAAGAGAACCAGACAAGCAGTGTTTTTTCTGTTTTAAAATTAATTCTTGTTCTGTTTGTGTGATATTTGAATAGTTATGAAAAAACTAGGATGAGAACTTCATGTTTTAAGCTCACCACACAGAGTGGACCCACAGACGGGGGCGGACTTTTCCTCCCAGACAAAAAAAGGTGCAACGCATAAGTCACACAACTGATGAACTGGTGAATTTAAACATTATTAATACATGAATGGAGAAAACGAAAACAAAAAAAATAGAGGTTATGAAAAGCATGCCCAGGATATGTGATTGAAGGAACCCGAGGTGTTGTGATGAATCAACTGGTGCTCCTCGTTTCTTGTGATCAATATCCGTCTGTGTTGACGGCTGCCGTTAGTGGCTAGCGGTATTATAACGTGCAAAATAAATATTTTTACTGCCCTCAAAAAAGCTGTGTAATTGTTTTTGCAAAAGTGTCAAATCGTAGAAGTTCTGACATCTATTCATCACACCAGCCTCACAGTCGATAGTCACCAGTTTTGGGAATGTTACTTTATTTTATTTATTTCTTTATTTAGGGAAGGGACAATACATATTAATGAACATTCAAAAAAAAAAAATGTAAATATGCCAGATTGTAGCCAACGGCTAATTTCCATCTGTTGTCCCTAGACAGGCTGATGTAATAAAATGTTACACTTAACAATAAGACATGGCGAGACACAAAACAATATATAAAAAGATTACATACAGGACAAAAAACATAGGGATCATAGAATACAGTAACATCTCATGTAAATGGAACACTGGGACCAGAACAACTACACTCAAGAGAAAAGACAGGATGCTGTAGGGCGAAGAAAAGGACAGGGGAAAGAAAAGCAGTTCACTTCCACATAGTCAGGGTTGGTCAATCACAGGAGTGCAACAATAAATCTACATTATCATAATCATTTATTTAAAGTGCCACTGTGCATTGCAAATAGCCCTGAATTGCCTTTTAATAAAAGAAATTTAAAAAAATAATAATAATAATAAAAGTATATACTGTATATATTTAAAGTATTATAGTGCATTGCACGCAGCCCTAAGGTGCTTCTTTCTCTAATTATTATTATTCTTTTTTTTAATTTAAAGTGCTATAGTTATAGTTACACACTACTTGCTCCAAAAAGTAACTGAGTTAGTTATTGAAATAACTATTTGCGTTACTGTTACTGTTAAAAAAAAAAAAGTTGCTATGTCAAAGAATTCAGATTTTTTAGATGCGTGTGCTTTATTAAATTTGACTTGCTTACAACGGATGTCGACAAAGTCTTTGCTCCTGGAAATACAGTAATGTACACTTCACATGTACGTTGTTGCCTTTGACCACAATTAATTTAAAGTAGTGTTTGTATCGCCACCTTAAAAATGACAACTTTTCATCGGACTGCTCCACGATGGCCATCTCTGCTGCTTCATCAAATCTGTAGTGTGTGCGTGTGGCACGTGTGTAAAAACACTGGCTCTGATTGGCTCCCATGAAACATGTCGTCGCCTCAGCCAATCATAATTGCTCAATTTGATTTTAACCTCACTACAGCTGCGTATGAAGCCAGGGGTGCTTTCGGATAACAATTTATTCAATCAATGCATGCAACGCACCACATTTAACGTTCAGTGAAGTCAATGGCATTGTAATGGCGTAAAAAGTAATTAGATTACCCCGTTACTGAAAAAAAAAACGGCGTTACCTAACGCCGTTATTTTAAACACTGATAGTCACCAGTATATTTGGATACTATTTGGACCATAACACCACAAAACAAAAATGTACTTTTTACTGAAACATCCAAAAACTGCATGAAAACAGACGCAGGACTAGACTTACTGTGTCTAGTCCTGTGACATCAAATAGTTTTATTGCACCCAAAAAAGGTGAGCATGTGATCGCAGCTTCACTTCAATGTAAACCCACTGCATTTGTTCATCTTGTTTCATTATTTCTGATATTAACGGCTCTGCTTTTTCCAGGCTCTGAAAGCTAAATCTAGTTTAAGCCCAACCACCCATTGCTGCAGCCTTTGTAATTGCACAATAAAGTAATTTACATGGCCAAGCATGACATACAGAGGAGATCAGCTCTGTCTAACGCAGCTGTGGCTGAACATCCCATCGTCCCGATTGCTGTAGAATGCAATAAATACTGCATGCTTGTTCCTACCACTCAAAACTAAAGGAGCCGTGCATGCTGATGTGCACTCTGACTTCATTTTAAATGTCAGAACTCCTAGTGACCTCCGTCTTGTACGGATAAGTCATTCCATACCTCCCAGCTAGTTAACATATTCTATTTTTATCTGAAATGCTTCAATCCCATTGACTGCAGGCTCAGCACTTCCTCTTTTATAGGGACAAAAATCATCCAACCCTGGATCACACAGAAACCTCCTCACACAATACATTCTGCAGACTAACTAATCAGATCCCGACTGGGAGCTGGTGTGCATGCATGTGTGCATAACAATAAAGCCAGTTTGGTTTTGTTTTGTTTTTTTAGCATACATTTAATGAGCATTTGAAAAACAGTGGCCACGGTTACTTGCTGTTTTTTAGTTCGGAATTAAAGTGTTCTGCTTTGTGTTTACATGGAAATAGAAATTCCAAAATTGAGGTTTACATGAAAACAACGTTTATTCGGCTTTATTCAATTGCGCTTTAGGTCTGGGAGTTGGGACGGACTCTGATTGGACAGTGGGCGAACGTGACGTATCACGTCTATCGGCTAAAACACTTTACTTGATGCAAACATTGCACAATACCCATATAGTGACATAATCATAACATATAACTTTAAAGCTGCTCAAAACGATTCTTTTTTATGTGATGAAGACAAAAAGATCAATAAATTGAAGGTCATTTGCTCAAAGAAAAGATGTAAAAGGTTGAAATTGCCGCTCAGAAGTTTTTTTAGTAAACAATCTCTTACTGAGATTGTCAGAAAAGTTTTGTGCATTGCATTGAGAGAGTTCCGTAGACGAATGCAGAGAAATGTTTTTACTTCATTCTATACATGATTTCTTGTGTTTTTTCCAACACATTTCTGGTGTTTTCATGCACTGAATGTTGTAACAAAACATCGGTGGATGTTTATTTTGAGGCCTAAACATAAAGATCCAAACCCAAATCTGTCCAAAAACATAAAACATACTCTTGCTTTTTGTCTACAACATAAAAGACCACATAATAAGAACTGTTTTAACATATTTTGAATGTAGTTTAGAAGCAGCATCTTGAAGATAACATACTGTTTCACTTTAATCAGCTCAGGAGGAGAAGGAGATAGAGCTGCGGAGAAAGGAGGTAGATGATCGTACTTTGGCCAATCAAAGCCAGCAGTTAGTGGAACGGCTGCTCTGCCTCCAATATACAGGGCGTTGAGTGAAAAGCGAACTTTCGGATTACCCGTGCATCATTAGTGAAGCTCTGTGGTCTGGTGCAGGGCATCATGTCCTCCGATGAAGCCAGTTTTGTTTGCCGATGTCTGTTTGTGTGTAATATTTACGTGTGAATGTTTTCATTATGTCCATGTCTTCTAAGGCTCTTTTTAAAAAAATAGTCTCGGTTCAAGTCTGGCCGGCCATCTTGGATTATGTCATCACCAGCGCATCAATGACCGGAATTCATTTAAAGCAGAATTAAATGTTCACACGTTCAAGGAATTATTCAATTTGGAACTAAAATAGAATAAACCCGCAACCTAATTCAGATTTAAGTTTAATTCAGAATGGCCATTTTCATTTGGTATTAGGTGTTTACTAGGTCATTTTAAAGAGGTTTTAACTTTTATTCTGAATTAAAGGGGAATAAAAGCTATCATGTAAACTTGGCCAAAGTTGGTAAAGCTAAAAGCACAATCCCATCCACTCAACAAGGTTAACCATTTCTAACTAGCAAGGACACCGAGTGAATTCTCTCCTACTTCTGCAGAATCTTTTCTGCTAAAAGAGCGTTGACATTGGCCACGTTTAAAGCAAAATAAAAGTGAATTTCTCTTTTAAACTGACTTTGTAAACACTTAATTCCTAATGCTATTCTGATTAAACTTAAATCCGAATGAGGTGGCTGGTTTATTCTGATTTTAATTCCGCTTTAAGTTAATTCCGGTGGTTCTGCGCATGTGCAACTTGTTGCGATGACACGCTGGTGACGACATAGTCCAGAATGGCCGCCCGGACTCCAGCTGAGACTAAAGAGCCTTAAAAGACATGGATATAATGAAAAGTGGATGGACGAAAGCATCAATATGCGGACATTCACACGGACACATGGACTTAATACACACACACGGACATCAGCAAACGGAACAAGTGCGTGCGTCTGAAGCGAAGCCCCGCCCACCAGCGACACATCCAACTGAAGCGAGGAGCTGCGTTCCTTTTCCTCCTCTCACAAACATAAACCACCAGTGAAAAAAGCCGGTGTGATTAGCGGCTAATGCTATCCTAGCTCAGTGCCGACTTTCTAAGATGAAAACTACAGAGAGAACTTTTACCTGCTACTACCACCTCCTCACTGATTCTCCTCCACGCCAAATGCTTCCTCGTCCAGTCCTGGTTATAAAGGCCGTGTCATACAGGTCCAGGTGGTCACACACAGCTTCTACTCCATGGTTGAATGAGTGAACAGACCGGTGTCCATGTTGACGGCCTGACGTCATCGTCAACAAAGACTCTGATTGGCTTTCGTCATGTGAAATTGCCGCAGGAGTTCAATATTTTCAACTCTTGCGGGTGTGCGGATATGCGTAAAATCGGGAATGCGCTCGCACAGCCAACGAGCTTGACATGCAGATCGAACCGCACTGCCGCACTGGAAAGATTTCGCATCTGCGATGCATCTAGCCATTTACTTTGTGTGTAATCTGGACGTACGGACATTTCGTGACGCATCCGGTGTGAACGCAGCATAAAACCCGGAAACGGAGTAAATACGTACCCGTACTCCATGCACAGGCTGTAATATCACCAAGTTTATCATTGTACCATTTGTTAGAGCTACTGTCTTTAACAGGGAGCAAATATTTATTTTTTTACTGGGCTTTATTTACTGGTGATTAGTTCCTGTCTCCTTTCCGCTCCATGAACCAAAGCGTGTTATTGTCCGGCTGTTGTTTAAAAACAACAATGAAAATAGAGATGAAAACCGTTCTAATGTGTGGTCTTCTGTGTTATAACTGATAATTAAAGGTTTGTTGTGTGTTTTTCCAGATAGACGTGATACTTCACATTCGCCCCCTGTCCAATCCAAGCCTTCCCAACCCCCAGACCTAAAGCGTAAATGAATATTGCTAAATAAACCTGTTTTTCATGTAAACCTCAATTCGGAATTACTATTGCCATGTAAACACCGAGCAGAACAGTTTAATTCCGAATGTTATAATTTGGAACAACTAATTTCGAATTAAAAAACGTCATGTAACCGTAGCCATTGTCATCCTTTCTGAGTCGTGTGGCTTTTGTAAATCTACTGAGTTCAAGGGCACAACCAAGCAATGGGCTGCAGCAAATCTATCCAGCTGAGGAGGATGACAGAAAGAGGCATGAAAAGAGAGAGAAAGAGAGAGAGAGAGAGAGAATTCAAAGAATTCATCCCACACTCCACGTCATACAGAAACACGTTGGTTCTCCTCAACATGACACTATGTTGGCATACAGATGTGTGAAAGCTGCGTTGATGAAGACTGGAGCGTGACAACACAAAGGCACTTAGTGCTGCGCCCCAGAGGAAAGAATCTGAAGCTGGAGCAACTGGGATAACCTCAGAATTTTAAGGACAAATTTCATCTTGTACTATGATGAAATGTAAAAATCTTAGACATGGTGTAATATTCAACATGAGCTGTCATCATCCTGCACTACACATCAAACATGAAGACTGACAGATGAAGTGAATGACAATGATGGTCAGAGGTGAAAGTAACTGATTACAAGTACTCACGTTACTGTAATTGAGTTGCTTTTATGGGTACTTACAATTTTACTTGTTAAGTACGTTTTAAAAGAAATTGTTACTTGTTACATTTCTACACCCAACCGATACTGAGCAATTTTTTTTTGTTTTTTTGTTTCAAAATGATCAACGGACATCGTGAAACGACAAAAAATTAAATGACAACAATCAAATGCATCACATCATAGCCGACCAATCAGATTAAAAGTAATGCACCGCACAAAACAGCATTGAATGCTGGTTATTTTCATCATAAAAATGAAGCTATACTTAGAGCCTGACAATCTTTTTATTTTGAATTGAATTAATTGGTGTTATTAAAGAATTGTACATTTTGACAAATCTTTTATTTTATACAGATGCCTTTGTGGAAAATAAATTAAGTTCCAATTCTGCAAGATTTAGTCTCTTCCAATTTTAAGTTTATACATGTGATATCCATTGTTTGCAAGATTTATTACCCAAAATAAACATGGGGGTGAAAGTAACTAGTAACTTTTACTTTGAGTACTATTTAATTTTGCTACTTTTTACTTGTACTGGAGTATTTTATGTATGACTTATTTGTACTTGAGTGTCTCAAAGTGTTTCTCCAGGCATAACTTCATGCTGGTGCATTGTTTTCTTCCCAAGTTATTCATTTAAATATATGAAAACACAATAGTTATCACTCTACACATTTGACAACAAACCTAAATGTCCCCGACGTCCCACCTTCAAACACAACCTCATTTGGCCATTCACAAAAAAGCTACATAACCTCCCACTTTTCTATAGCAATGCATGCAGTACTTCCTACGGGCACTGCACTAGTAGGTATAATGTTCTGTTATGGCTAAATCATTCTGTAACAATGGATGACATTCTGCTGCTTCATATTAGTGAACGCAGGCTGGTTCTAATAGAGGAGAGTCCAAATACACTTTCCTCGCATGTTTTTTTTTTTTTGTATGTAGTTTCTAATACTACAAAAATAATCAGGCAGGGCAAAAGCTCAACAATGTCCAAGTGCTGTCTACACTCAATTCAATTCAACTTTATTTATATAGTGTCAAATTCAACAATAAGTCATCTCATAGCACTCATCATAAAATAATACTCCACTGCAGTTTTATGGCTGACTGCTGTTTATTTCTGCAAAATAGATAAATGAACAACAACAAATATGTATCAATAATAATGAATAAATAAACACAATTAATTTGCACCTACACTATTGAAAAACATGTTAAAAAGTAACTGAACCCCTAAACTTTTTTTCTGCTAAAAACAAATGTCTTTAGATAAGTAGTGTTGTTGATTGATCCTGGTACAACTCTCAACATTTTAGTCAACGTATTTCAATTTGGCGTATTTTGTTGTAAAATGTGCCCTGTGACGGACTGGTGCCCTATCTAGGGTGTACCCCCACCTAACGCCCAATGAGAGCTGGAGATGTTCATTGGAGATTTTATAATATAGACTGGGCGTGTAACTGCTCCAGGAGCCTCGCCCATAATCAAGGTATTTTTTTGAATTGCCCTCCTAGTGGCAGGTCAGGAAAAACCTTGGGGTTCAGTTACTATTTTACTTTTACTTTTCTTGTGCTTATTCATTTCTGTTTGTTGTATTTTCTGTATTTCTGTCATGTGCCCAGGGACTACAAATGTAAATTAGCCCTGTGGCTATAATCCAGCATGTTTATGTCTGTTTTGTTGTTCCAATGCAGACGTTCATTAATGTGCATTGTCCCTATCAAATAAATAAATAAATAAATAAAGAAGCTTATCTCACAGTGTATTTATATCTGTTCAAGCATTAATGTCCAATCTTATGAAAACATTGTGGTTTCAACGTTTTCAATATACATGCTGCTTTTTTTAAATTTTATGTGGCGTGATATTTATCGAGATTTGAGAATGATGTATTTTCAGTGCTAGCGAATAAAAAACACTCATTGCTAACCTTGAGTAAACAAATCAACAATTGTATTAGACTCGGGTATGAATCGGGAATTAGGTTTTACTTGTGCTATCTTGGCAGCAGTGTAACCCTAACCCAGGGGTCACCAAAACGAAGCTAGGGGGCACCAGGTAGCCCGTATGGACCATGTGAGGAGCCCTCAGCAGCTCTAGTTACCAATGAGCTCCATCTAAAATCTGATTAGCTTTCCATGATTCAAACTCAAAGATAAATACAATGACAGATGTAGTTAGTACTTATAGTTAAATACTGCTGCACAAAATAAACTTTTAGTATTAAATTAACCATCTTGAAATGTTTATTCTCATTGAAACATGTGACAAATGTTGTTAAATGCTGCAGATCTGGTGTATGGGTTGTGGTTATATATAATAATATGATATATGATAATGATTTTAAATTATTATTTTTAAATGCAAGGTGGATTTTACAAATTTTACATGTTTTACGATTAGTTAAAAGTTGTTTGTAGCTAGTAAAATAGCAACATGGGAATTTTCTATGAAATATTGAAAATGAAACAATTTAATAAAATAGGAGAAATAAAGTGTTGCATGTAGAAACTTAAACATTTCCAACCTTTTTAAAATGCCTGCTAGCCTTCCTTATTATTTTAGCCTCTAATTAAAGTGAAACTGTGAAAATGTAGTATTTAAGAAGAACTTTTTAACTGGTAGCCCTTCGGACTATACAGTACCTATGAAGTACTGTAGCTCACAGTTTCAGAAAAGTTGGTGACCCCTGACTTAACTAATCAGAATCAGAATCAACTTTATTGACCAAGAGTGTATGAATACACACGAGGAATTTGTTTTGGTGACCTGTGCTCTCTCAGATAGTGTAACATTAAATAATAACAATCAACTAGAATAAAGAAAAAGAAATTAAAAAAAAAAGAAATATAAACATAAATATAAGAGTAGTTAGACTAATATGTGCAAACTAAATAAAAATAACAAGATAATAATAATAGTAATAACAATAATAATAATAATAATAATAATAATAATAATAATAATAATAATAATAACGAAATTAAAAAAAATACAATAATAATAATAAGATAACAGTGCAGTAGTGCATTGATGAGTCACAGAGAATTTTAGTGGAATGACTTCAACAGAGGAGTGATAGATTTCTAAAACACCAACACCAATTACTCATTAGCAAACCAAACTGGAAAATAGTGTTTTTTGGCACTAAAAATGATTAATAAAGTCAGATTACAATTAGGGTGGAGTCGGTCGAGACGCCTTTATTTGAAGTTAGACTTCTGCTTTTATGATGAACTGAATTTATTTAGCACCAATTTCTATGATTTAATTCCTTCTAGAAACGTATTCAACAGGAAAAATCCCCAAATAAACACGCTGAGCACGTCTAACTGACAGGTGCTCCGAGCATTAAGAACAAAGACACTAACAGAATATGTTATTCTACTCAAACATTCCCAATAAGCTGTGTCAGTGTGTGCTGCTATTGGTGAAGACTTGCTGCAAAAAGGTTGTGTCAGACTTTGTGGGAGAAGCAGATGAAAATGGAGAATTTAGGATTAAAAACCAGGTCATTCACATGAGAACACAGGGAAAATGTTTCCTTTAAAGTTGTTTGGTTCACGTATCAGGAGGATACACAGGAGAACTGCAGTCTTACAACAACAAAGAGATGAATAGTTTAAATGTGTGTCAGTGTCTTCACAAATCAGAGAAATGTGAGGAAAACTAAGGTGACTGGAACTTTACCTTCCATCCATCACTCATCAGAATGACACTGAGCTGTAACT